>NC_079447.1:16643263-16943263 GCF_903798145.1 Danio aesculapii | reverse complement strand
AAGACACAGATGCACATTTAGGCAAGCAGACAGCAAGACAGTCCTGGAACGGAGCCACTGTTTTTAAGAGTGGTTTCTGGGAGTGAATGTGTGTTTTGGGGTCATGTTTACCTGCAGAGAGAACGTGAGGGCGAGGTCCGTCTCCACCCCTCCAGCAGGGGGCAGCACTATCTCATGAGAGCGCAGGATCCGCTTTGAGCCCTATGACAAACATACATAGACTCTGTTTAGCCCAAATTCAATTCAAGTTTATTTGTATAGCGCTTTCCACAATGATTATTGTTTCAAAGTAGCTTTACAAAAGGCGCACATTATTGCATTACAAACAAATTCAGAAAGGTCAAGGTTATTAGTTACCATAACTTTAACTTACTAACTAGTAGCTAATAGCTTTTAACAGTTAAAGTTATTATATACAGTTTAAGTCTAATAACCTTAACTTGGTTATTTGGGTTAACTAGGCAGGTTAAGGTAATTAGGCAAGTGTTTGTGTGATGATGGTTTGTTCTGTAGAATATAGAAAAAAATAGCTTAAAGGGGCTAATAATTTTGACCTTAAAATGGTTAAAAAATATTAAAAACAGCTTTTTTTCTAGCCAAAATAAAACAAATAAGACTTTCTCCAGAAGAAAAAATATTATCAGACATACTGTGAAAATTTCCTTCCTTTCTTAAACATCATTTGGGAAACATTTGAAAAAGAAAAAACAATTAAAATGGGGGCTAATAATTCTGATGTCAACTGTATAAACAGGGTGCAAATTATTGACACTGGGGTGGGGGGGGTGTCAGACCCCCCTAAATCCACCTGTAATTTGAACCCTGTATATAAAAATACTTAACATGCAGTTAAATGGTATACAGGTGATGTCTATGTGAACATGTTCAATGAAGTGTATTTAAATCATCCTTCTGCCGTCACATCATTAAACATTCATTAATTAATTCATTTTCCTTCAGCTTAATCCTTTATTTATCAGGCGCCGCCATGGTGAAATGAACCACCAACTATTCCAGTATATGTTTTACGCAGCAGATGCCCTTCCGGCTGCAACCCAGTGCTGGGAAACACCCATACACTCTCGCATTCACACACTCACACATACAGGCAATCTAATTTTTCCAATTCACCTAGCATGTCTTTTGGCTGGGGGGGAAACCGGAGCACCGTGCAAACACGGGGAGAACATGCAAACTCTACACAGAAATGCCAACTGGTTTAGCTGGGACTCAAACCAGCGACCTTCCTGCTGTGAGGCGACAGTGCTAACAACTGAGCCACTGTGCCGCCCCATCATGAAACTTAATATATATTACTATCAATGCACAATCTAAATTATTATTAAAATTCAAAACATTACTTTACTAGCCCTTGCTGCATAGTTAATGTATAATAATAAAAATAAGAAAATGTATCATGATAATGTATTTAAAATATAACATAAACGACAAATCATACATATAATATCCTTGTCACCATGGGAAACATTTGGAGGCCACATTGTTAAAAATGCAGGGTTCCAGAAAATTCATTCCTGTTTTCTTAACACAAATCAATTAAGTAAACTTATCAATTTAAGTTGATTGAACATAAAACGCAGGCAACACGGTGGCTCAGTGTTTAGCATTGTTGCCTCACAGCAAGAAGGTCGCTGGTTCGAGCCCTGGCTGGGTCAGTTGGCATTTCTGTGTGGAATTTGCATGTTCTCCCAGTGTTCGCGTGGGTTTCCTACAGGTGCACCGATATCCCCCACAGTCCAAAGACATGCGGTACAGGAGAAAAAAATAAGCTAAATTATCCGTAGTGTATGTGTGTGGATGAGTATCAATGGATGTTCCAATACTGGGTTGCAGCTGGAAGGGCATCTGGTGTGTAAAACATATGCTAGATAAGTTGGCGGTTCATTCGGTTCTTCCGAATTTCAAATAAGGTACTGCCATTTTGAGCTGCTTTTTTCAGAAAATGACAAAAAAATCTGAAAACTTTTGTGCTTGCTTTAACTCTACTAAAGTAAAAATATATATATCACGTTGTCTAAAAATGCATGTAAACAGAAAGTCACTTGTTATTTCATGCAAATTAATTTTTTGTTATTTCTTGACAACATTTTTATTTAAAATTTGGAATTTACCAGTACCTTACAACCTAAAACAAAAATTATGTTTTACTCGAACACAAAACTGGCGTTGCGGTGGTGCAGTGGGTAGCATGATCGCCTCACAGCAAGAAGGTCGCTGATTCGAGCCTC
This sequence comes from Danio aesculapii, assembly GCF_903798145.1. Lineage (NCBI taxonomy): Eukaryota > Metazoa > Chordata > Actinopteri > Cypriniformes > Danionidae > Danio > Danio aesculapii. The sequence continues at coordinate 16,941,014 of NC_079447.1, read as the reverse complement.
AGCTGGTTCAGTTGGCATTTCTGTGTGGAGTTTGCATGTTCTCCTCATGTTGGCGTGGGTTTCCTCCGGGTACTCCAGTTTCCCCCACAGTCCAAACACATGCGCTATAGGTGAATTGGGTAAGCTAAAACGGCCGTAGTGTATGTGTGTGTGAATGAGTGTGTATAGATGTTTCCCTGTGATGGGTTACAGCTGGAAGGGCATGCGCTGTGTAAAACACATGCTTGATAAGTTGGCGGTTCATTGCGCAGTGTTGACCCCAGATTAATAAAGGGACTAAGCCGAAAAGAAAATGAATGAACACAAAACTAGAAACCATAGATCCAGAGAAATTTATAGCTGTAAAATACCTTGCTGCCCAGATGCACATAATACCATACAGCATAATATTGCTAATACATGCCATTTCTGCATACATACAAACCTGCACATATCTTTAAAATGCTTATTCATGCATACATATTACACAGGTATTTCATCTCATAATGCAGCAGTTCCCAACAGGGGGGTCCTGGCCCACAAGGGGGCCTTAGCGAGCACTGTTGGGGGGGTCGTGTCATATTTAAAAAAAAATTTAGCAGTGGACTATTAGGAGAACGTTCATGCTGCCTTAGTTCATTTTATCCCATAGCAACTTTGTAAATCGTCCTCTACAAGATAACAAAGAGTCAAAAGAGTCACTGATTCGCCTTCAGCAGCTAATAGTAATGACCCAAGCAATACTGGAAACAGGAAATGCAGGAAATACCAAGATAGTAACCAAAACTATGGTTTTATTCCATTTTCTCGAAGAAACTTTTCAAAATATCGTACACAGTTGCTGAAAAAATATCGCCAAAGCAAAGAAAGGGCATTTAATTGCAGAAAATGTATTTTGCCATATACGCAACAAGGATTGTCAAGGAATTATTTGGAAAGGATAAATCAAAACAACTAGCCAAGATGCCATTATCAATTAATATGGTCTAACATCCCATCATAATGTCAGAAGATGTGAGGGATCAGCTTTGTGCACGATTTGAGGACGATATCCGTCTTGCCCTGTCAAAGATCTCTCCACATCTTGACCAAATTATTACTCCCTGCCAGCAGCTATCCTCACACTGACTGATAAAGCATAACAAAGAACATGCAAGTATGAAATTGTAATAGCCTATATTTTTTTTTTTTCCTTTTACACCAGTCTGAATACTGATATTTGTTATTGAATATCAAATAGGGTCAATTTTAAGACCAAAGGCTTACGGTTTTCAGTTACAAATGGCCTACTGATGTTTTGCTGTTGTATTTTACATTAGGCTATTTGTTGTGCATAAACATATCTAGATATAGTAATAAACATACCATTTGTTTGAAAACAACAATTTTCATCATTAAAGCAAACTTATTTTAGTAATACTATCATTAAAGTTTACGAGGGAAAAGGGTGTCTCAGGCAAAAAAAAAAAAAAGTTGGGAACCACTGTCATAATGTATCACAAGCTAAGCCAAAATGTACCAGTCAAAAGGTCCCACTTGTGTCATATTTTTTGAGAGGTTCGTTTGATTAACTAATTCTTCAATCGTTTTATCATCGGATGTGGTTTTGAATACACATAGTAAAATCAAGGCAGTCTTTACTAAATAATAAACATAATAATAAACAAACATGGCAGCACGGTGCCTCAGTGGTTAGAATTGTCACCTCACAGCAAGAAGGTCACTGGTTTGAGTCCCAGCTGGGTCAGTTGGCATTTCTGTGTGGAGTTTGCATGTTCTCCCCGTGGGTGCTCCGGTTTCTCCCACAGTCCAAAGACATTCACTATAGGTGAATTAAATGGCCGTAGTGTGTGAATGAGTGTGTGAATGTATATGGGTGTATGAGTGTTTCCCTGTACAGGGTTAGGTTTGGAAGGGTATCCACGTTGTAAAACGTATGCTGAAATAGTTGGCAGTTCATTCCGCTGTGGTGACCCCTGATAAATAAGGGACTAAGCCAAAAAGGAAAGGAAAATGAATGAACGAATAGATAAACAAATGGCCATCTGACCAATCAGGGAACAGCAGGCTATATAAACAGATGCATATAAACCTATTGCAGGAAACCTCCAAAACTAAATGGGGAAGATTGAAATGAACATAATAAGGGCTCTTTAATTTCAGATTATAATGTTTTATATAATTCTTTGTGGGAAAATATCCACACATGCTGCAGCTTAAAAACATACACTTTTATGTAGCTGACCACTTACCTGAATCTTGACTGCAATGACAACAGAGATCAGCTCCTTGTCAAGCGCCTTCATCACAAACAGCTTCTTCAGCGTCAGACTACACAACCTGCACACAAAAGCAACAGCATATATGCGATTATACTCAACTCTTCTATTAGCTGTAGGTCATACTTATAATGAATGTGGAAAATGTCTTATGCTGCATGGGTTTGTGTCAACATATGGGTAAGTGAAGGACATTTTTGGGTCAACTATCGCATTAATACACTCAGGAATAATTAAGCCCTCATTTGATGTTTACCAGTAAATGTTTGGATATGTGATCCACATGTACAAGAACAGGACCTAAGTCACAGCATTAATCCTGCATCAATTGTCAAAGAAAACTCGATCTTCCAAAGAACAACTACAGCCAAACTAAACTCTGAAACTCACTTGAACACGTCTATAGCAGTTTTCAGCTGAGACAGATCAGTCCAGAAAACCTCACAGAGCTGATGAAGTGGGGTTCAGGGATTTCAATCTGGTAGAAGCTCGCATACAAAACCTTTACAAAACGTTCTATTGAAACCCTGTCATTTCAGCCAGGAGGAACCGTTCACATGTGCCAAAACTGAAGTCATTCTGCTGCTAAAACACAATAAACACACACCCTCGCTGCAGTAAACAAGAACAACCTCCTAAAAAAAGAGATGCAGTGATAATGCAAATGAGTAAACAATCCAAGACACCCACATCCACATTCATAACATTTCCAGAATGTATATTTTCAGGACCCAATGAATATTAGTAGACCAAAAGAGAGAAACAATCGAGTTGTTTTTTTGTTGATAATCTTCTCTTCCACTAAAGCCTTGAAATCAAATAATGTAGACAGGCTAAATTTAAATATGCGCATATTCAAATAGCACATTTGCTTCATAGGCAAAGCTATCGAAAGGTTGTTTTTCGAAGGTACAATGTAAAAAAATACATTGACAGTTTTCTGTATTCTGTGATTCATGTTTTTTCCCTACTTAATTAGGCTTTTGAATTGCATTATGGGACCTTGGTCTATCCTGCAAAAACTTTTGATGCTGAAAAGTTTGTAAAAGGGACTTTTAAGGAGTTGGCTGTCTGGTGTAGCCACAACAACCTGGAGCTCAACACGCTCAAAACAGTGGAGATGATAGTGGACTTCAGGAGAAACCCCCCTGCTCTCCCCCCACTGAGCATCATGGACAGCATTGTGGCAGCAGTGGAGTCATTCAGGTTCCTGGGCACCACCATCTCTCAGGACCTGAAGTGGGACACTCACATTGACTCCATTGTCAAAAAAGCTCAACAGAGGCTGTACTTTCTTCGTCAGCTGAGGAAGTTTAACCTCCCAAAGGAGCTGCTGAAACAGTTCTACACCTCCATCATTGAATCAGTCATCTGCACATCAATAACTGTCTGGTTTAGCTCAGCTACTGAATACGACCCCCAAAGACTACGTCGAATAGTTCGGACTGCTGAGCGAATCACTGGTACAACCCTTCCTACTCCCCAAGAACTGTACTTATCCAGAGCGAGCAGAAGGGCTGCCAAAATCACTCTGGACCCCTTACACCCAGCACACTGCCTCTTTGAACTTTTACCTTCAGGTCGACGCTACAGAGCACTGCGCACCAGAACAGCCCGACACAGAAACAGTTTCTTCCCTCAGGCAATCCATCTCATGAACATTTGATGATAATAATTGCGAAACCAACATCACTACTTGCCATACACTTTATACACATATACACTTATTTAACAACATACTTTACATGCCAATTTGCACATAACAGCTGCACATATAACGTTGTATATAGTAATAAACACGTACATACACTTGTCCATCTGTATATTTGCACTCACTACTTACTTCTATTTTTTAAAATATATTTGTTATCTGTTTTTTGTCCTGTCTCTGTAATTCTGTTGCACTGTAGAAGCTCTGTCACGAAAACAAATTCCTCGTATGTGTGAACATACCTGGCAATAAAGCTCTTTCTGATTCTTTTTATTAGTTTGAAGTGACATGTTGTCTGGGTTGGTGTTGTAATTTACAGTACAAAAACCTGGTAATAAGCTGCCAGTACGTTCTGTTATTTTACAGACTTAATTCTTTATTATATATCATTTCTTAAACAAGATGTTGTCTCTAATGACTAAATTACCAATAAAAGTCAACAAATGGCCGTCTGACCAATCAGAGAACAGCAGTCTCTCAGAAAGGAGTGGTTTAGAATGAACAAATCTTGGAATAAATCGAATGAGAATTTTGGAGAATTTTGTCATCTTATTTGAAGATGCATATAAACCTATTGTTGGAGTCCTCCAAAACACAATGGGGGAGAATTAAATGAACATAATAAGGGCTCTTTAATTTCAGAATATAAGGTTTTATATAATTCTTTGTGGGAAAATAACAAGCTGCAGCTTAAAAACATACAAAAGAGAATATTATTTCAAATGACGAAAATGTCAATAATAGTCACTTTGTTTAACTGCAGAGCATCAAAAGTGGACAGAGCAGAAGTAAATCTCCCAAAATGCAACTCACAACTATAAACAAACAGAAAACACTTGTGAATCACAAAATATGGAATGTTTTTTTACAGAGTACAAAGCACCGGCCTGAAGTTAACAAGAATTATTTAAGATTATTTGTTAAATGACCCATTAGATTAGGTTTTATTAACGTCTACCCCTGCCCAATCCTAAAACTACCCCTCACAGTAGCATTAAAAAAAAAAGTAATTGTTGTACAGTAGGGCTGTGCAATTAATCGAAATCGAATAGCAGTCGTGATTTGAAACGCTGCGATTAGCTAAAATCGCAAGAGGCTGCAATATGAAATGCCCCCTCAGAGCAAATGTCTGACTGCTGTCTGTGTGTGACAGTCTTACTAGCCAATTGAGTGGACACACTTTCATTCAGCCCAATCAGAATTGTGCAACCGAACCATGCAGAATGGCTACAATAGTACACAAACAAAGCGCAGACGAGTGGGATAATAGCGTCTGCTGCTTCAGAAGCATTAATAGACGAATCAATATCAAAGAAAAACAGCACGTCAATAATATGGGAATACTTTGGTTTTAAAGACACCGAACAAAAACAGATATTTGTAAGAGCTGTCACATTGTCGGCACAGCAGGAGGAAATACAACAACCAGCCCCTACAAAAGCACCACATGTGAGTATACTGTATGAGGAGTGTCTGGATAAAAAGTAAACCAAAGTATTGTCTGTGACACTTAATCTAGTAGCAAGCAACAGTAAAGTACAATTTTAGAGTTGTTTGCAGCTATTACACCACGAACATCACGAAGACACCAGGAGATAACTAACGGCATAACTCAAGACCTCACTAATGTCACAGTGCCTTTTAATGCAGTGACCAAAGAGGGACCTAAAAAACCCATCCAAAAGCAAGACAGGAGATATACACTTTCGCCTCTCACACATATTTTTGCCATTTTGCAGTACTACAGCTGTACATTGAATATTGTGATATTTTGTGTGGAATCTGTGATCATTTTTTTGTTTTTAGCCAATATAAGCCACAGAAAGGCTCTTATCAGCCATGCTTGTTTGCTGAGTGCTCTGTATTTTTATTTTTTTATTTTTTTTGTTACTATCTCTCTAATTTTTGTTAAACTTGTTTACAGACAGGTAAGGTCACTTTATTTGTGCTTAATGTTAGCTCTTGAGGAAAAAAAAGTAGTGTTTAATTTCTGAATATTTCAAAACACTTCATTTCTCACTTCATTTCAGGAGTAAGATGCTACAATACAGATTATTGAGCTGAAGCTTAACAAAAAAATTAACCTGTGAATTAAATTGAAATCCTAGCAGCAACCTCCCGCTCTCCCTCGTTAAGCAAATACAAAAATAACTGAAACTGTAATTCATCAAAATTCCGCTGGTCTTGGCTCCATAATGGAGCAGATTTCTATTGAGCCTACTGTTAAAATGGCCGACTTTACAGCAGAAAAAAGGTGTTTACAGCCTGGTACAAAGAACGATTTTGGGTCATTTAGCTGATATTAGCCTTCAGGACAACTGTGAGGGGCTGAATGTTTTTATAACTCATCGGTTTCCTTTATATTAGGTTATTTAAGTCTGCATAATTAAGGGCGTGGCCACTTGAGTGACAGCTAGATCTTGCTGGTCACAGTCACTTCACCTAAGCTGATTCCGGCTGATTAGCCGCTAAATTCGGCGTATACATCGTATTTTTGTTTTGTTTTATGTGGCTTTTCACAGTCATTTGCTTTTTGGAATTATTTCTTACAATTATCAGATGATATGGCATCCTGTAAAATATGGCAAGCTCACAAACCATTCACATGGCCTCCATTTCCCAAGTGAGTGAAATTATATACTTGTATACCATATCTTTAAGCGTTTCTCCCAAAGAAAAGCCCATTTGAGCAAAATGCTATAAGGCGTCTGTACCTCCGCTCATGCTCCACCTCTTTGCCCTTATTTGGTTACCCCCGGCTGGTGCGATGACGCAAGAACAAAATGTCAACGGTTGGCCATGTCCACGCCCACTTGCGCTCTTCAGAAACCTATGGGTGACATCACTATGTCCATATCTTTTAAAGTCTATATTGAAATCGCAATATCTGTCCAAAAAAAATTAAAAATAAAAATTCGCAATTACATATTTTCCCTAAGTCGCACAGCCCTACTGTACAGTGTCACAAAAATGATGCTATGCGGATGTATGCATCCTTTGAGTATCCTCAGCTGTATCCCTTCTAGACTTTAACCTATTAAAGGGTCTAGAATATAATACAAAAGTTGCATGGATGCATTTTTTTGGCATTTTTGGGAGCTTGCCAGTCCCATCCTCTTTCAGTATATGGAAAAATATGAATATCTCAGCTAGGATCATCTCTGAAAAAGGAAGGCATATTGCACTTGGCCTTTAAGTGGAGAGCGGCCGTCAGCAAGACGCAGATAATGTCAGTCATGCAGAGAGAGACGGAGCTCAGATGAGTCGCGAATGTCACAGTGGATGTGATCAAGGGACCAGCAAGGCCCTCAGAGGGCCCGGGAGCTGCCAGAACATACACAAGAGCCAATGGAGAAACAGCCACATGCATGCAGCTCATAGAATATTAATGAGAAATGATTTATGTATTCAAATCACATAGCAGGTACTGCGAGGACAAGGAGAGAGAGAGAGAGAGAGAGAGAGAGAGAGAGAGAGAGAGAGAGAGAGAGAGAGAGAGAGAGAGAGAGAGAGAGAGAGAGAGAAAGGGGCACACAGTATAATCTGAAGGCTCTGTATTGTTCACATATACGCACACACACATATACACACAAGGCATTCTTCTCCCTGGAGCGATTAGCATACTAACCTATAACAAAGGAACACACAGCAGTTCTTAGTAGACTTTCCTTACGCATGTTTCTTACTCATATAAGGATAAAAAAAAACATGCTTTTATTCTCTCTGACTGTAACTGATCTCAAATAACTCCAAAAAACTATGTGTTAAAACAAACCTCATTACATTGTATTCATTTTTAAACAACTATGTAGCACAATAACAGGCACATTCATGATTATGTTATATTGATGTGATTTACTGACATCAGTGAAAACGGTGTCAGGGTTTAGACAATACAAACAATACAAAACTAAACAAAGAAATACATTAATACATTTAAAGCACATTAAAGTTGCATGTAGAGTAATGGCGGTACGGTACCGGGTACGGGTCGGTACACTTTTATGGCTGTTTCCACTTTCAAAAGGTGACAAAAAGTGAACCATACCTAGCAAGGTACCTAGCACGACAGAAGGGTACCTAAAAGGCGGAGCAAGACGCTCAGCTGAACGCTATTGGTTTACAGAAATCCGTTACTAGCTCATGCACAGGAGAATGAAAACAAAGTGCCATTACAAAAAAAACTGTCAAGACATTACATCATAATATTATATTCATAAAATAACAACCCGACCTCAGACAAACCTTCTCGTCGTCTTGATGAACAGCCACAACGTCAAGAAGAACAAAATCTGCTGTGTCCTGTTGTTGTTTTATGAGGCGTTTAAAAACCAAAGCGGTTTCACTTTCTCCAGAGAGCTCACGATCACTCTCCGCACTTCTATATTTAAAATATCATACTTCTTGAACTGATGATAATAATGTGCATGTGATTATTGAAGTGCTTCTGACATCCGATTTTCTTCAGAAGCGGACAAATGCGAGAGTGAAGCATGAAAAAAAGGAGCAAATGATTCTTTCAGCAACCTAAACCATGAACAAACTGCCATGTTTAACTGTTATCATCACCTTTTGGACTATTATGATTTACTATTATGGGTTACAGTAGGCTGATTTGCACACTCAAAAAAAAAAGGTTTTGCTTGTTCAAACTACTTATTTTAAAAATAAACTGAATCAACCCAATTCTTGAGATTTCATTGGCACAACTAAACTTGTTAAGTGTTAATTTAACTTAATCGATTTGTGTTGGGACAACATGAGTGAATAGTGTGGAATCCTTTACAGTGCACTATCGCTGATCTGCAGTTATAATCAAATCATGTTCATAGAAAGGTTAGTAATGAACATTTATACAGTATTTATGTGCACAAAAGCATCTGTTTTGTGAGAAGTGTTTCTCATATGGTATGTGAACGACCCGTACAGCTTTACTGTAGACATTTATTTGAGTGAGAATGACGTCGACTGAAACTTTGTCATACACCACGCCCATCAAAAGGAAACGCAAGCCTGATAAAGGTGACCCGTACCGTACCGCACTGTACCCCTCAGTGGAAACAGGTCATAAAACAAAGCTTTGTCCGACATGATTTTGAAAGATTTGCATATTGTCAATAAAAACAGACATATTTCAACTCATTACACACTGATATATTTCTTGTTATTCACACACAGATTCAAAAATATGACAGTCAGCAATAAATATTGGCAATGAAAGATTAAGGAGACCACCACTTAACACAACATGAAACAATAGCCACACACACAAATTTCTGTTCCGTCCTATAAGGCTCCAAGAGGTTTCACTGACCTCTCACAGAAGACTAGAGACTGAGTTAAAGATAAACCGTGTCTCACTTCACTCAGCTGGACATAAACTCAATCTCAGCTCCATTACAGATACGCGTGTGTGCGTGTGTGTGTTAGTGTGTGTGTGTGTGTGTGTGTGTGTGTGTGTGTGTGTGTGTGTGTGTTCCTCTCAGGCAGATGCTGCAGAGGCTCTGGAAGCAGTAGGGAATTAGCCCAAAATCAATTTGATTCGTATATCTGGACAGAAAGGCTGGACTCGGGTTACAGGCTCATCTACTGTAACTGTACATCTGAAAGGCCAGAGCCGCTGCTGCTGCTGCTGAGGGCTTAAATCATGCTCAGGTTACGAGTCTGCACTGAACAGCAGGATTAGTTGATGTGTTGGAGGACATATGAGAGCTCACATTATCACAGTGGATTTACACCCTCAGACCTGAAGCATGCAGCACTACAAACCTTTACAGGAGACAATGGTCAGAGCGTCAATAGAAATAACATGTAGTTCATGCCAAATATCATGATTTGACATTGTAATTATTTTTTGGACAGAATAAATAGCAGGAAACAAAATAGCTTTTTAAATTTGACTTGACAATTGTCATTTTAATTAATTTGGAACTCAAAATAAATAAATACATTTAAAAAAAAAAAAAAAACTAATTACATTTTTTCATTTAATTTACTAAATCCTTGAGATTACATCATAAGAAATACCTAAAATATATTTGAATAATGCCACAAACCAAAAAATTTATTAAAATTAATAAATATATTAAATTTTTTTTATTTATTTAGATACTTGGATTTAGCTTAAAAATGTAAATAACTTCATTACATTTGAATTTAAATACATGTTATTTTATTACATTTTATTTGATTTTATTACATTTTATTATAATTTATTTCATTTTTCTTTTAATCCATTTTATTTTATTTACTTTACCAAATTCTTGAGATTATTACAAAAAACCTAAAAAAATATTTCAATAATGCCAAAAAATCTAAAATGTATATATGTATATATGTATATATGTATATATGTATATATATATATATATGTATATATATATATATATATATATATATATGTATATATATATATATATATATATATGTATATATGTATATATATATATATATATATATATATATATATATATATATATATATATATATGTATATATATATATATATATATATATATATATATATATATATATATATGTATATATATATATATATATATATATATATATGTATATGTATATATATGTATATGTATATATATGTACATATATATGTACATATATATGTATATATATATATATATATATATATATATATATATATATATATATATATATATATATATATATATATATATATATATATATATATATGTATATGTATATGTATATATATATATATATATATATATAAACATTTTAAATTTATTTTTTATTTAGATATTTGGATTTAATTTATTACATTTTAGTTTAATTTATTATATTTTTATTTTATACATTTTATTACATTTGATTTTAATTTATTTAATTTATTAAAATTTTATTTTTATTTTAATCTAAAATATTTTAAATTAATTTACCAAATCGTTGAGATTACATCAAAGAAATATCTAAAATATATTTGAATAATGTCACAAATCAAAAATGTATAAAAAATAATTTGGATTTAATTTATTATATTTTAATTTATTACATTTGAATTTAATTACATTTTATTTTAATTCCTTTTATTTTAGTTTATTTTAATTTAATTTACTAAAAGATTACATCACAAAAAAATACATAAAATATATCTGAATAATGCCACAAATTTAAATATACTGCAAATATTAGAAATTGTTGAAAACTGAAATACTATAAAATAGACCCTTTTCACAAGACATTGATGAACAACACATTTCAATGTGCTAATATTTAAAAGTTTTTAAAAATCTTAAGTACATTTATAAAGTTCTCCAATGCATTAATTATTAAGTCTAGCATTTATCCTTAACTGTGCACACTGTGATATTGTAATATTGTTTTGAATTAGACCACACTGCTGTTTTTTGTTCTACTTTATTCCCCTTAAGTTCTCTATACTGTTTATGTGTACTCATCACAGAGTATGCAACTCGTTCTGAAACATTCAATAAAAAAGAAATAAAATAATTAATAAAATAATAATAATAATAATAATAATAATAATATCCAATTTGTAAAAAAAAGTAGCTTTTACTTATGTGAGAATTGACACTCTTCTCTCTTCATGCCTCCTTTATCAGTCTCACACAATTTAGTTCCTTTTTCTGAAAGTCGTCAAAACATCATCATGGAGGGTTTTTTTATTTGAGGAAATTGAAATGCAAAAAGTGTACCTGTGGTACTCTCTCCATTCACTGCTCTCTAAGTTTACCAAACTATCATGATTTCAGCTGCTGAGAAACCAGGAAATGTAAAAATGGTCTATATTATTTAATTTTTAAATATATTTCATTACTATTGTTGATAAAAATTACACATCACTTCCTGTATTTATGTGTTTTCCATTAAAACAGGAAGTTTCGATAAACAAAGAAATATATAAACTAGAGGTGTCACGATACTGAATTTCAGTACCAATAGGTACTGAAAATGTAAAAACATCCATTTCCCCCTAACATTTGAGCACTGTTAAGCACTTTCTTAACCCTTGTGAACTGTTCAAATTTACTACCCTTTTGTTATGTTCGGGATGAATACATCCACTGAATTAAACTGCTGTAAAAATGCATCAGATTATTATTTTTTTCATTTTTTTTTTTTTTTGCATAAATCTGTTAATCAACCTCAATCCTGATTACAACTACTAATTGTTTTTAGAAATTAGAGAAATTTAACTTGCCAAGTTCATAAATGATGTCACTGATTTGGTGAAAAAAAAACAGAGAGAGAGAGAGAGAGAAAGAGAGAGAGAGAGAGAGAGAGAGAGAGAGAGAGAGAGAAAGAGAGAGAGAGAGAGAGAGAGAGAGAGAGAGAGAGAGAGAGAGAGATTTAATTTTATTGCTATTTCAGCTTCTATGTCATGGCAAAAAAAATAAAATAGATCAAATTTACCATGTTTTATAAATACCAATTTTCTATAATAATAAAAATATTCTAACAATTAAAAGTAATCAACAGCAATAAATAATACACAAGGTAAAATACAGAAATAATAATAATAATAATAATAATAATGATGATAATATATAAGATCAAAATCTAAAACAGTTTAAGGTTTCCTTTTGATAAAAATTTTACAATTTTAGATGGATTCACATTTAAAGGAAAAATCTAAATTTAAATTGAAAAATCTACTTTTCAAGCTGTTTAGACAGAAATGTGTGTAAGTATAGTGTATAAACGGTCATATTGGGGTGAAATAAACACACCCAGTCCTTTTTTTTCAAATTTAACAACATAAAAACGGTGGACCAATTGGAGCGGTTTTCAGACCAACCGCAACTTGAGGTAGGAGTGCGGTCCCCCCGCCCACCAATATTGATTGACAGCTGTGCGTATTAACATGTCTGGTAGTCACGTGTATAATCATATCAACAAGAGAGAATAAAAGGTCTGTTCAGTTCGCTAAGATCATCAATCATCATCAAATGTGATCAAGAGTAAGTTTCACATGTTTAAAATGTTTTAAAACAGTGCATGTGTGTAATGAATTACAGCGATTCACTTCAGATTCACTTCATCAGCACAGCCGCGTGTCAGAACAATTATAAAGGAAGACGCTTCAATCGCGGTTTGTGGATGTTAAATCAGGTTTATTTTGTACATTAATATAAGAGATATCCATACAGCAGTGGATATTACCAGTATCATGACACATATGCGTGCAAAACGAGTGCAAAGCTTAACGCGCTGTCTCTCTCTCTCTCTCTCTCTTTCTCTCTCTCTCTGTGGGTGTGTGTCTGCGTGTCTGAGCTATGTGTGTGTGTGTGTGTATGTGTCTGCGCTATGTGTGTATGTGTGTGTGTGTGTATGTGTCTGCGCTATGTGTGTGTGTCCTCGCTGTGTGTGTGCATGAACTTTGTAATGACATTGTGTGTGACTCATTGTTGCAACTCCACAAAAAATGCATCAAATACTGATTGTTAAAGTTCTTACTGTAGTATTTCTCACATACGTTACATGAGATCTGCTTCCTGAGGCAGCTGAGGGCGGCGATTGCTGACAGGCACGTGGGAACGGTGGGCGGGGAGGACTAGCCTTAAAGGGCCAGTACAAAAAAACAGCAAAACCTTTCTTCCTGCTAGACACTTCAAACAGCTATAATAAATAATCTGATGGTTGTTTTGATCTGAAACTTTACAGACACATTCTGGGGACACAAAAGACTTATATTAAATATGAAAAAAGGGCTAACCTATGTGCCCTTTAAAAATATTTCATTTAAAGTCTGTACAGATAAAAATTGTTGTCTGATAACATTAAAAATGGGGCACTCCACAAGAATATGTTTAACAGTTTGGTTTCTGTTGCAATATAGACATTTTGGGGGTAGGTCATTTGAAAGATTACTAACAACATTGGTTTTGACGCATGGTTAGATTTTCATTTTTTCTCCCTAATTTACTGTTAGTGGCTGTTTTTGCCCTATTAACTTCCATTATAACCACATTTGATGGTGCAGAAAAACATAGTCTTTGTTTTTGTTTACTCCAAGTAGTTCTGAGAGCTCAGATGCATATTTTAATTTTATCAGACACAGGTAGGTGCGTAAAAGTCACTCTCACACTGACTTTAATTTGCTGTGAACCGATGACCGTCACAGCAAATCACAGTCATTTCTGTTGAGCATGTGAACACAATGGCAAATCAGCGCCGTTTAAGAACACACTCAATATTGATTAAATAAAATTCAATGTATGTATTTAAAAATTCTATATCGATTGGTACCAAATTACAGTATCGTGACAACACTAATAAAAACAAATAAATAAAATGGATTTTCACCAGTAGACACAATATTGCTACTCAGCCAAATATGATGTGAGAGGAGTGGGGCATTAATATTTCAGAAAGCGATGATTGGACAAATAGTGGCACAGTGCAGGATGAGTCATCAATATTTAGGGATCAGTTTCCTGGCAGAGACTACAAAGTTTAATGGCACACCATCACACTTGTTCACTAGCTAGATGAGGCAGAGCATTTTAAAACTAACACGCGTGGACTAAAACAACAAACCCATTTGGATTTCACTGTTTATGTTTCCCTTCCAAGCGAGTAAGGTTTTAAAGGGCTGTTTCCATGCTGGAATGGTGTATATGTGATCTCATCTGAACGACCGTACAAATATCCTGCATGTGTCTGAAAGTCAGTAAACTCTGGAGAGCTGACCTACATTTACTTCTGGATGCTAAAAACACACATTCACACAGTGTTCTAATAAGGTCAGCTTGGTCCTAATTAGCACAATTTCAAAGCCTTGTACACTCCTTAGTTTAACTGACGGAGGACACACTCAGAAGCAGTGTCTATAATTACAAATTGGTCTATAATTTATTTAAATTATCATTGGTATTAGAAAAACATGACTGGTATAAAGGTAAAAATGCACACACTCAGATTCGGATTGGGTTAGAAAGACGAAAATGTATTAAATATTAGAAAAACAAACAAAATGTGATAGACTATAATGATGTCCACATATTTGGGTGACTGAACACAAGGTCAGATGTTCTGGTTTCCTTTGAAGCACAAGATGTTCTTTGGATCATTCTCAATACAGAAAAAAAAGCTAAACACAGATCACACACACCGTATCACTGTACAAATACTAATAAAAAGTTCATTTTAAAATAACAAAAGTATCACATTTTCTGGAGAATAACACACAACTGACTGTCTCACTGGGTCAAAACTGTATTAGTGATTAAAAAAAAACACAGATGTGTCTCTCCTTGGTGCAAAGGTCACAACGTTCACATCAAAATCATTCAGAAATAATGTAAAATTAATGTAAAATAGGTTTTCAATAACCTTAAACTGAGCTAAATGTTTACAAGCATCAAACATGGGTAATTTGTGTCAACTTGACCTCAAATGTTGTTCGTATTTTTGTAAAGACTGATGTTTGTAGCTAAATTAAGGGTCCCGTGAAATGCTTTGAAATTGGCATTTTTATTTGATGTTTGACGAAATCTCAACCGAAACACGAAGAGATGGTGGGGACATGGTTTAGCTCCTGCCCTTTTTAAAAAAAAACAGCCAATAGCCGGTTTTGTATTTATCACAGCTCTGCCAGTGAGAGTGGTTGAGCTCAAGCGCATCAAATGAAAAGCAAATGTGCAGCGTCTTAAAGGGGGCGGGGCATGTCAGATAATAGAGAGCATTTGATTGGTCATGACTTGATGAGAAACTGAAGTGTGAGGTGCGTGAATAAAACCGTTGGTCCATTTAAGCAGAAGTGACAAAGCTACAAGCTTTACAAGTTTATATCTTCTAAATGCGAGTTGTCACAGTTTTGGAGCACACTAGCTTATAAATCTCCTAAAAACGAATAATACTGATACGTACACCTAAAAAACTACATTTTAATTTCATGGGACTTTTAACGGCAAAAGAAAAAGGAAAAAGAAAGTAAACAAATTGCAAATGAAAGGTACCATTGTTAGCCACTTTGCTATCTGGTCATAAATGAGGGCGGAGTCGATAGGGCACACATGAAGAACCAGCATGTTACTTCTAAACAAGAGCAATTTAAAAAAGGGTCAATTACGAGTCTTAAATAAACTCAGTTTATAAAAAACAAGTTACATGATTTATTTTCCACTTGTCTGAGCTGGCACACCCAGCAGAATCCTAACTAAACACAAAATTTCATCTAATGACATCTTTTACAAACTTTTTTTGAGGTCTCTTTAGCTACATTGAAGCCCTATATTTTGGATTTTAAATGAGTGAAGCGCAACAATTGTAGTCAATTATTAAATTGTACCTATTTTCAGGCGACGAAAAGCAAAAGTTGCGGCATGGTGGCTCAGTGGTTAGCACTGTCGCCTCAAAGCAAGAAGGTCACTGGTTCAAGTCCCGGCTGGGCCAGTTGGCATTTCTGTGTGGAGTTTGCATGTTCTCCCTGTGTTCGTGAGGATTTCCTCCGGGTTCTCTCTATTTTCTCAAAGCCCAAAGACATGCGGTATAGGTGAAATGAATAAACTAAATTGGCCATAGTGTGTGTGTGTGTGTGTGTGTATGTGTGTGCATCAGAGTGTGTATGGGTGTTTCCCAGTACTGGGTTGTGGCTAGAAGGGCATTCACTGCTAGAATAGTTGGTGGTTCATTCAGCTGTGGCAACCTCTGATAAATCCGAGATTAAGCCAAAATGAAAATGAATGAATGAACGAAAAGCAAAAGTGGGTCAATTTGCATCTAGCCAATGTATTTTTCCTTTAAAAAAGAAGTTTCTATATTGTTCTATAAGAACAAATATTGTTGAGATTTTAAAATTAATATCGTTTCCTCCTGTTGCCTAAAATGAGATAAAAATATTCCTCTCCCAAAGTTTGAAAGCCTAAAACCTACCTAAAATCTCAAAACATTCTGCCACCGTTTTCTCATGTTTCCTATATTGCAACTCTGCTTGGTCAAAGAAGACAATTGGAAGAATGTTGGAAACCAGTAGCCATTGACTTGCATAAGATTTCTTTCCTCTGGATGCCAGTGGTTACAGATTTCCAACATTCTTCCAAATATTTTCATTTGTGTTCAACAGTTAAAGAAACTCATAAAGGTTTAAAAGAGCTAGAGCGTCAGGAAATGTGGGTATCGTTTATTACTTTCCTGTAATTTGGTCACAACACAGCCCCATGTCCAAGAGTTTGGATTTCATCCATTTCAATAAACAAAAGGCAAATGTGGGTCACACTGCCTACAGTTGATTCTTGCTGTCTTTAAAGAAAAATGTCTCATAAATAAACAATGTAGAAACTACAAATGCACCTACTTTCAATCTACGAACTGGTGAATTACTCAGTACAGATACATTCATGACAATTCATACATTTACTTTCAGTAGTATTTACATTTGGATACTATTTATATACCATGTCTTACAACATCAAACATTTGAGCTGAGGGAATTCTTAAAATATGATTAATTTGAAAAAAAAAAAAAAAAGGTGACATGTATTTTAGATCAAATCTCTCAACAACAACAAAAAAAAATTAACTGTAAAACAAGTGTAAAACAAATCAAAATTACAATTACACCCACTGTAAAGATGTTTTATAAACATCAAGCCTAAAGCAACACTAAATCAATTGGTATATAAGAAATGTGAATTACAGAGCCAACATTACATAGTAAAGAATTCTGGCCCAGATTTGGCATAAAGCTGGCACAGCAGGCATTCATCCGGCACTGGCATACAGCATGTGGGCCAAACATGGTCCTGGTTTGGCAGAGGTGGTACAGTTTTTAAGATGGCACACAATAATTGGGCCAGATGTAAAATGTAGTTATTGGCCCAGATGTACGGGCCATGTAAGTTTGGCCTGTCTTGACCCACATTTAAAAACTTAATTTTTATTGTTTTCAAATAAAGAAAATAAAATTTCACCGATCAGGTCGCTTCGAGAAAAAGCACACCCATAGCACACCTAAAGTGCAATCATTCATGGGTTTGTCAATTTCATTGCAGCCGTGACACACTAACATATCTGGCCCAGTTCAGGCTCAGTTATGAGTTATTAACTTGGCTGAGACTTGGCCCAGATATGGTCCATGCTTGGCCCTTGTCTGGAAGCCAGACTTGGTCCAGTCATGTACCGTAATTCAATGCAGCATGCACACTCACACACACAAGACAATCTAAATCACTTGTTTATCTAAAATTCTGAATTATGTTTACGCTTCAAAGATCAGCAAAAATGGAGCAGAGAATGGAGATAACCTGCAATCTGTCCCAACAACTGCAATAAACACTACATGTGTGTGTGAGAGAGAGATATGGACTACATAAACAGTTATTCACATACTGTAGATTTCTATTGAGTTCAACCAGGAGAGATTACAGCAGTGCCTGACCTGTGTATGACAGAGAGACAGAACAAACGACCACTGATCCTCTTAAACACACACACACACACACACACACACACACACACACACACACACTGGAGAGCTCGAGTTCATCTAAGCCTTTAATGCAGACAGGAGAACATAAAGCGATGCAAACAATCCGCCTGTGTTTCACCTGAGCACAGGCGCACGTTTCTCTGGACACACTCGACTCAATTCATTAGTCACAGCTGTGCGTGAGTGTGTAAGCTTGTGTATGTGGTTGTGTGTGTGACTTCCAGAGACCAGCAGTTAAAGACTAACACATGCTGAAAACATTTGAGTCAACATGCACAAGCATTTCTTCACTTGCGAAAAACAACTGAGCTACATTTTCAGATGTCACACACCGTCTGGAATTGTACTTATTGTTTGCAGTTTTAAATGTAATATATTTAATTTTTATTAGTGTTTATATGGGTATGTATGTGTATACGTGCATGTTTGTATAAGCGCATATGTATGTGTATTTCTCTTTTACTTTTATACTCTATGACAGAGAAATTTCCCCACTACAGGGAGGCATCAATCAATCAATCAATCCACCATAAACATGATCAGAAGAATTGCTTATCAAAGCTTCTGCTGCACTGTAAAACCCAACAGTCAATTTTATCAAATGAAATTAGTGCAGTTAACTCAAAATTGACTGAAAGTTAATTCTACTCATTTGAAAAGAGTTTTGAACTCAGTGTTGAAGGTAATGAGTTAATTAAATACCTCATTACTTCAACTTAAATGGAGTAAGTTCACAGTACTCATGTAGATTAGTTTAACTCAAATGGTTTGTTGCAGTCGGTTTCCTCAAACAGTTTGAGTTCTCTTCATTTATTGGGTTTTACTGTGCTCAAATTGCTTCTTTTACTTAAATGGATTAAGTTTACAGTACTCATTAGGATTAGTTTTTGAACTTAAATGGATTGTTGCAATCAGTTTTCTCAAGTGGTTTAAGCTACCTTAACTTTTTGGGTTTTACAGTGTGCAGAAATCAGTCTGGTCTTATGAGGAAATTTAAGTACTTTGAAAAACTGTTCAACAGAGGCTAGTTAATAGGTTTTTAATATAAAATAAGAAATATTAATATAAACTAAAAACAAAATAGGTTAGACTTGTCATATCGTTTTTAAACTGCAAACTCTAATGAACGGAAGTGCTTTTATTCTCACTTGTAAGTCACATATGATAAAAGAGTCTGTTTAATTAGTAAATATACATTTGTTTGAGTTCATATGACTTAATTTATTCAAAAACATACTTAAAAAAAAAGAGGCATGCCTACAAACCCCAGCCCTAAATCCAACTTTTACTGGAGGGTGAGCAAAAATTGTACCAAAATGTACAAATAAGATTGAACAAATTCATACAAATTAGCCACTAAATGAAAAAGGTACGAATTGCCGTGAAATTGCATTGGCAGAAACACATTGTGTATTCTTTTAACATATAAAAGCCCCACCTACATTGGATCAAATATCATTGGAAATCATTGGATTATATAATAAAATATTAAACAAAGTGGGATTTATTTAAAAGGCACACTGTAACACCTAACAGTGAAAATCACTGAATAAAATAAGTTAGTTTAACTTATTAGTTTTATAAATAGTTACTTTGACTTAATGGAAATGAGTTATGGTAACTCATTAACTGATTATATTAAGCAGAACTCAAAGCAAAGGAGTTTTTTCATTCATTCATTCATTTAGTTTTCGGCTTAGTCCCTTTAGGAATCCGAGGTCGCCACAGTAGAATGAACCGCCAACTTATCCAACACGTGTTTTTACGCAGCGGATGCCCTTCCAGTCACAACCCATCACTGGGAAACATCCTTACATTCATTCACATTCATACACTAATTTTAGCCGACCCAATTCACCGTCTTTGGACTTGTGGGTGAAACCGCAGCACCCGGAGAAACTCATGAAACATGCAAACTCCACACACAAACGCCAACTGATCCAGCCGAGGCTCGAACCAGTGACCTTCTTGCTGTGAGGCGAACATGCTACCCACTGCGACACCGTGTTTCCCCAGGAGTTTTTTTGTGTTAACTTAATTCTAATGTTACAAGCAATACCAATTACCATTTAAGTAGATAGGTGTTTGGACTTTATTTGTTCTATTAACTGAACTCGATACCGATATGATAACTGAACTTAAAATTAAGTTACGAATACTTTAAATGTTTGATAATATCAAAACAAATAATATGTATATGACTCCACACAATTCCTTCATGTTGTCCCAACATAAATATATTAAGTTAGCTTGATCGTTTTTACAAATTTAAATGGATTGAACAATTAAGTCCTCCCTCCCAAGTTTAAAGTACTCAGACTATTTTGTTTCAAAACTTAAATGGTTTGTCGCAATCAGTTTCCTCAAACAATTTGAGTTAACTTAACTTATCGTGTGCAACACAGCAGTGAAGGCTTTGAACGTGATCAATTAAATGGTGCTAACAAAGTTTTCACGCATTATTATTTTCATACATCATTTATTTCAAGATGGCTAATTGTTTCCAGATGGCCAAACAAATTACATTTACGATATGATAATAATAATAATAATAATTATTATTATTATTATTATTATTATTATTATTATTATTATTATTTCACAATATTAGTTTTTAGTTCTATTTTTGCAGAAGAAACTACAGAAAATTCAATCTTGCCATTACAAAACTCTAAAACATTTTAAAATATATTAAAACAGAAATCAAATACTTTATAAGTATAAGAGTAATAACATTTCTGTTGTAATTGTATTTCAATCAAATAATCCTATTCCAATCGAAAACAGCATGAGAAGTGACACAGCATATTAAAAGACATCCATTTAACACATCTACAATAAAACACAAGCTCATCAACCTCACTAAATGGCTACTCACTTGTTAGATAACTAGTCAACCATCAATTCCACCTGCACATAACAATTAACACCAACAGACAAAAATTCCCACACTTTACAGAAGAAACTAAAAGTGATCTGAAACGTAGAACAGAAAACACCGAGCTGACATTTCACTGACATTATTGTCCATTGTTTTCATATCCAGTATTTAGCTGAACGCAGTGCTGTCTTTACACAACAAACAGACACACCTGCAGTGTTCAGGAATGGAGAATTCGCTGTGGTTTCGGCTTTATTTAAACACAAACCCAAGTGCTCCACTGCCATGTGGTTATGCACATGTGATCAGGATGTTCAGGCTAGTTTTGCATTCTTGATAACCATGATTCAACGAGCGGCGGCTGATGCTGCCTCACACCAGGGCTTCTGGGAAAGAGCAGGTCACGGTCCACAAAGCAGCTATTTTTGTCTTTGGTGCTCAGACTCCCAGAAGCCCCGGGGTGTCAGGCATCTGTTCTTTAGGGTGTGTTTGGATGCCGCTGTAGTCTGAAATCTAAACGGTGATGTTGGCGATCAGTACGGCTGCACGGTGAGGGGGGGTGGGGGTGGGTGGGGTGATTTGCGATATTGTTGTTAAGTACATCGAAAACATTTCTTGTGATATAGCTTTTCCCTAGATAAATGTTATTTCCATTAGCTAGCTATAGATGTTTTGCTGTAATTCATATTTTCTATAATTTAATTTAATATATACACACACAGCAGGGAAAATAAGCATTGAACACGTCACCATTTTTCTCAGAAAACATATTTCTAAATGTGCCGTTGACTTGAAATTTTTCCTGGATGTTGGTTACAAACAAAGACATCCATATATGCAAAGAAGACAGATCTAATTCGTTTACAAATTAAGTTATCCGTAATAAAATGATATGACGCATGGAAAAAGTATTGAACACATGAAAAAAGGCAGTGAAAGCCCAGACAGCTAAAATCTCTCAGTAGTTCTCTAGCAATCCTCTGCCCTTCCTCATTGTAAACTAATATTAGCTGCTTTAGTCAAAGATCCACATTAGCAGGATGATTAAGATGACATTAGGGTGGACATTTCAGCAAGATAATCATCCAAAACACAGCCAAGGAAACTCTCAAAATCTTTCAGAGAAAGAAAATAAAGCTGGAGAATGGCCCAGCCAATCGCCTGACTTGAATCCAATAGAAAATACAAATTAAAGATCAAATTTGATAGACGAGACCCACAGAACCGTCAAGATTTTTACACTCTGTTGAAGTCTGGAAAAAATATACCACCTGAGCAATGCATGTGACTTCATTCTCCATATGAGAGACGTCTTTAAGCTGCCATCACTAAAAAAGACTTTTATATTAAGTATTAAATACGTTTAGTTGTTCAGTAGTTTCTCCTTGTGTCATTCCATTGTTATTACACATAACTCATTACTTCAGATTTTTTCGTTTTGTTTTATTTTTATGTTTGTATTGTTTGGGTTTTTACCAAAATCTGGTTCAATTCCATGTCAACAGCTCCTTTAGAAATATTATTCCCAAAGTCACGGCACAAATGTGTAGGGACCAGTTACACAACATTTTCATCCATAATGCTAAATGTTTTATACATTTTGCCTGTTTATTTATATGACAAAGGAAATTTTGTGACTGACCGGGTGTTTCAAAGTGGAAGTTTTGGAAAAATACTGCCATTGTTATGTCCATATAAACACCCGAAAGCAAAAGTCTTTGAAAACAATATATGTCATGCATGGTGTGTGTTGAAGGCAAGCATAAACAGACACACAACAATGGTGGAGTATGCGGTACTGTTGTTGTGTTTGCTAACACTTCATCAGCAAAGTGTTACTTCACATTTGAACTAACAGTGGGAGATGCATCATACACACACAGCAAAATATTATACACACCAGCACTGGGCCACTAACAGGACATTGTAACTGCCCTAAGAGTACTGTTAAAGTCTCTTTAAGACAAGTCATTTTACTCTGCAGCCATCTTTGAAACGCCCCTTGTGCAGTATGCTCAGGCATTCAGTCTAAATGGGGGAAACATCAAATTCTCCCAAATTGCTTGCCAAGCTTATGATTAATTTTCATATTAAAAAGCATCAATAAAATAAAACAACTGTGTCTTTAGTTTCATTTCTAAACATTCAAATCACACAAATTCTGCAGAAACTCAAGGCTGGTCCGAGCTTCTCCCCAGAGATTCTTCAGTAGACATCGATCGCTGATTGGCTCCAGTACTAGAAGGGGGGTTTTTTTTTCGCCATGTTGACCACTACACTTTTCCCTATTCAAAACTACACAAGTGACACGTCTTGTGTATTCTATGGTCTTTTGGTAGTGTTTTTTAACACGTTAACAGTGCCAAGCAGCGGTCCGGCATACATAAAACAGCATTTTACCATTTCGTAGATGTGTGAACATGGACTGTTTTGAAAACTTTGCATTTTAAACAAACTTTTTTGAATTGAAAGGGAAATACTTTTAATTTTTTAGCTCTATTGTTGTTGTGTAATTTCACCTTTAAGACATTACTGACTGAAAATCTCAGCATATTTTCTCATTCTTATTTGCTATTGTCATTTTCCTCACTTGTTTCTACATTACCTGACAAAAGTCTTGTCGCCTATCCAAGTTTTAGGAACAACAAATAACTTGACTTCTAGTTGATCATTTGGTATCAGAAGTGGCTTATATGAAAGGCGAAGGCCTTTAGATTACACTTATTTTACCAAAATAAAACATGATCATGCCTTGATTTTTAATTGAATTAGGACTGTAAGGTCTAATTTTGCTTAGACAAAAGTCTTGTCACTTGACAGAAATAATGTACAGTATAGAATATAAAGTCATGCTGCGATGGAAAAAGAATTAATTTTGTGTATAACTCCCATGAGCTTGGAGGACTGCATCCATACATCTCTGCAATGACTTAAATAACTTATTAATAAAGTCATCTGGAATGGCAAAGAAAGCATTCATGCAGGACTCCCAGAGTTCATCAAGATTCTTTGGATTCATCTTCAAGGCCTCCTCCTCCATCTTACCCCAGACATGCTCAATAATGTTCATATCTGGTGACTGGGCTGGCCAATGCTGGAGCACCTTGATCTTTTTTGCTTTCAGGAATTTTGATGTGGAGGCTGAAGTATGAGGAGCGCTATCCTGCTAAAGAATTTGTTCTCTCTTATGGTCTGTAATGAAATGCGCAGCACAAATGTCTTGATACCTCAGGCTTTTGATGTTGCCATCCACTCTGCAGATCTCTCGCACAGCCCCATACTGAATGTAACCCCAAACCATGATTTTTCCTTCACCAATTGTGACTGATTTCTATGAGAATCTTGGGTCCAGGGAGATTCCAATAGGTGTTCTGCAGTATTTGTGATGATTAGGATGCAGTTCAACAGATGATTAATCTGAAAAACCTTCTGCCACTAGAAGTCAAGTTATTATTTGTTGCTCTTACAACTGGGATCGACGACAAGACTTTTGTCAGGTAGTGTACTCCCCTGTTTCCAGTTGATATTATCAATTCGATAATAGTTCACCCAAAAATGAAAATTCTGTCACCATTTACTCATCCTCCACTTGGTCCAAACTAGTTTAAGTTTTTTTCTACTGTTGAATACAAAAAAGACATAATGAAGTAAGTTGGAAAGCAGCAGCCATTGACTTCCATAGCATCTTTTGTTCTAACTATGAATGTCAATGGTTGATTTTTTCAATATTCTTCAAAATATCTAGTGTTGTGTTTTGTTTTTATGTAAGTGATCTGATCACATAAGGTCATAAATGCCAAAACATTTCCAAAAACTTCATTCCAAATTCATTTCCAAAACTTGCTATTAATATTAGATACGAGTGAAATGAAATCAACACGGTGACAATTGCTGCTTTTAGTTGAAACGAAATATATTAGTCATTATTATTTAATTTAATTGTATTTTATTTATTTATTTCACATGTAAATCTATAATCCATTTTTTGCATTATGGTTTTGCAAAGACTACATTAAAATGACAACAACAAAATTCCTTTTTTA
This sequence comes from Danio aesculapii, assembly GCF_903798145.1. Taxonomy (NCBI): domain Eukaryota; kingdom Metazoa; phylum Chordata; class Actinopteri; order Cypriniformes; family Danionidae; genus Danio; species Danio aesculapii. The sequence goes on along the minus strand of NC_079447.1, from coordinate 16,915,688 downwards.
AGTGTGTATAAATAATACAGAGGAAAACAATATTATCTGACAATCCAACCTGCTCTTTAAGATCTCAAAACTCGTGCATCATCGTTTACATTTTAGTCAATAACTGCAGCAAGAAAGTAAGTGGTCTTTTCTGACTATTCAGAAATATTTGACCACATGAGAGTGTTTACACTGCGAAACAAACCCGACAGAATATGCTGATTGATAATGCCACTGGAAGTGGTCAAAAGAGGACATGCTCATGTTTTAGAGCCTGTATTTAGAGTCATCCGCTTCTGATTAGATTGACAAAAACACACATTAGATCTGTCGTGAAACTGCAAGTGTGTCTTTTCAATAGTGACAGACAAGTGAAATGCTTCTCTAGGAAAAAGTGGTGGGATGAACTTGGTTTTGTTCATCAGGAATTGAATTTTATTGATCTTGTGTTTTTAAAGGAGAGTTCCCGCAGTGTCAGTTTTTCGTCACCGACTTATTTCAGGCTAAACCTGCATGACAAATTCATCAGAGCAGGAATATTTACTGTGTTTGTGGCCACATGCAAATAACGAACAAATACAGATGCCAGCACACCTTCCTGTAAGGCATTCAAACCATTTGCACAAAACGTGATCAACTAGATTTGGTGCTCCTGTGTGGTGATTTTTATATGATGCAAATGTAAAAGGAGACATCAGCAAACACAAAGACACATTAATTTTAGAGTCTGAACAACTAGCTATTGACTTCAGGAGAAGTGTGTGTGTGTGTGTGTGTGTGTGTGTGTTGTTTTCATCAAGTAATAAGTATAGCAGTACCACTAACAAGTATAGCAATACCAGTAAGTTTCGACCTTGTAGGGACATTTTTAAGTTCACATAAGGAAAACGGCTCATAAATCACACAGAATGAAGTACTATGAAATGTAAAGCTGCAGAATGTTTCGTGGAAGGGTTGAGCTTATGGGGTAGGGAGACAAAATATACCATCTGTACAGTATAAAAATCATTACGTCTATGAGAAGTCCCTAAAATGTGTGTGTGCGTGCGTGTGTGTGTGTGTGTGCGTGCTTGAATGTGATTTGACTCATTCCATTAGATTCCAGTCTGTCAAGTCTGAAGTTTTGTTTTAGAGGGCCATAACTGAAACACACATGCCTGTCCTACTGTAGGTATGTATGCATGTATGTACATTTATACAACAGATTTGTCTGGTTCTCGAATCTGATTGGCTGATAGCCGTTTGATATTCTGCAATAACAGCACTCCTTCAGCCTCTTCACTCTTATGTATTACTCCACCCACATAGAGTGACAGCAGGTCAATAAACTCACTACAGTTTGACAAATATTGCAGCTAGTATGAATTAGCATGTTGCTAGCATGTTTCTAGTATAAACTAGCATGTTGTTAGCATGAATTAGCATGTTGCTAGTACGTTTATAGTATGAATTAGCATGCTGCTAGTATGATCTGTGAGTCGTTAGTATGTTTCTAGTATGGATCAGTATATTGCTAGCATGAATTCGTATGTTGTTAGTATGTCCAATGTAAAGTCAATGGCAGTTTTACAATGGAAGTCTATGGGACAGTTGTTAAGGTACCGTAAGTAGTTGCTAGCGTGTGGCTAGTAAGTTGAAAGGTCATCAGTGGTTGGCAGATTGGTAGAGTTAAACGAACCCAAACTTAAGTCTGTATGACAGTCTGGCGCGAGGTTACAAAGTATGGTCCAATGTTAAGTCAATGGGACTTTTATGAATTTTCCGAGTCAGTTTTTGGAAAACCGTAAGTCGGATCAATTGGAAAAGACATATCAACTTAAGTCAGACCACTTTGAAGGTTTGGTGATAGTTTGGTGGTTGTAGTATGAACGGTTTAGAAGACGCCGCACATAGAAATTAGTCTCAGAAGAAGAAGAAGTTTATGTAGTAGAACAGTATGTTGGCTGTCTCAAGCCACCATAATCATTATAAATGTGGTAAGCGACTATTTAAGTCGACTTCTCTCTTTTGCAGAGATGTATAGTAATAAAGTAGAACTACTTTACTACTGTGCTTAAGTATTAAAAGGCTGTATCTGTACTTTACTGGAGTATTGTTTTTTCTCCTACTTCCACTTTTACTTCAGTACATATTTTCAATGAGTTTAATACTTTTACTTTGATAGATTTTTTTTATGTGCTGCATAGGTACTCGTTACTAGGGGTCAAAATTATCGATATTGGTTCAGTAATAGATCATAACCAGTTATTACGTACTGACGTCATTTATCTCCTATGCGCGATGTCGCAGTAGAATACTATGGCGAAGGAGGCGAGGGTGAGTAAACAACCCTCTTACTACTTAAAAGGTAAATAATTGTGCACAGTACAATGGCTTGTGAGTTTGCTGGACAGTCTTTCATTGACAATGAAGGCGGCACAGCACACGAGCCACTATTTTAATACTATGGAGAAATACTGTAAAACTCCATTTCTGCCTCTCTCTCTCACTCTAGACATTTGACCCGCTGGCTTGTTAGTGAGGTAACTTTAGATAGATAAACAGGATAAACACACACACACACACACACACACACACACACACACACAAATATATATATAAATATACACACACACACATAGGATAAACATACAGCCACACACACACTGTTCATATAATGTTGTGTAACATAGCATGCAAACTCATTTTCTAGTTAATTTAATGTATAAATGACTCTCCAAGTCACACATGTATTTAAATCTGCTACTTCAAAAACCCAGTAAAAACCCTTAGGGAACTTCGCAAATGAGCTTTCTAGGCTGCTCTTCAAATAGACATCATGACTGCAGAGTTCCAATGCAGAGACTCAGAGGAATGAAAGAGCTGCAGCGTCATTCATTCTTCCCTTAAACACATTCAAAGTCAAAGCATCTGCTATCACTCCAAATCAAGAGCGTACACAAAATACACAACAAACTGCTCCAATATAAAACAGTGCTTTACCGCGGTAACAATGTGCTCATTTGTGCCATTTCTGCCGCTCTGTGTGTGTGTAAGAATGGCTGTGGGTGCGTTTTAAACAAAGACATGAGTGTTTGTTCCCTCGGGGTGAGAACGCAGCACACACTCCACCAACACACACAAATATGACAGCCTAGCACAGCCTGTTCGGTCACACACACACAGATTTCCATTGTTTTAGTGAAAACCAGGCTCACTTGAGGAGATACAAAGCACCATACGGGGTTGTACACACAGGCACTGTAAAGGCTGAGTTTGTGTTTAAAGGGATAGTTCAACCAAAAGGGAAAATCTGCTATTAATTTACTCACTCTCAGGAGAAACTGGGGTCCTTGGTCCTTACAAAATCAGCAGCTATTGGCACTTTGATGGTCAAAAAAAAAAAAAAAAAACTACATACAGACAAAGCAAAATTAATGTCTGTCTCCTGATGAATTCTTATGAAGTGAAACGATCATTCAGTGCAAAAAATGTATCGTCAGGATCAATGCCTATTCGTTTAGGTTTGCCTAAAAGGTTTTAAGGTTTTACTTAGTCAATGCTGAATATTTAATTTAGCCTACTTTTTAGGTTTAATAAATGTTAAATTATTAAGGAGAGACACTGCAGGGCTTCCTGGATTTTCAGTCTAATGGAAATACGCCTTTACATTTTTCTTTATTTAAACTTTATCAATGTCTGTCTATAGATTTCAATTGTAATTTCAATTGAGTTTTTCCTCAATTCATTTTTCCTCATATTCGGTGTCCTCTGTAGACCACAACATTCACCAGTTTTTTTTTTAATTCACCTAAATCAACAACACTGTTTTCTGCCATTCTCTGTACATACACACACTGTTGTACAGTCAATCTGTTTGTGGCGCTAAATTAATGCTAGGCTTGACTATTTAAAGGTGCTGTATGTAATTTTTTGGCTCTAAAGCATAATATTACCATAATATGTTTGCAGATATTTAAGAAACATTCTAAGTGATCATTCTTGTTTATCTGAAAAACATGCTGAAGTCAGATATTCTGCTTTGAAAATGCATTTTCCATGCTGAAACGTCTGTCTTTGTTTTGGTTCTTTTAACCTGTCCACTGCCAGTTTAGCTAATTATGTTCCAGCACTCCAGGTTGCCTTGATGGAAAATTTCGTATTTCATTCACTCATTCAGAAAGGCTTTTAAAACATTCGCTTGTGAGCGAAATGCGTCTTCCAGCGGACAGACTCGGAAATGAGATGCAGATTCAGAGTTTTACATGAGCTTATTAATTATGGTTGGGCCGATAGATGCCATTGTCCATCATTGATGGCAAATAGACATCACAATGCTGAGCCGGCATCGCGATCCCCAACAAGCTCCGCCCCACTCGTGAAAAATTCACACGGCCCTGTTTACACTAATACGTCTTCGTTTTAAAATGGCATTTTATAGCAAAAACGATCGAAGTCAACACTGGTGTTTCACCTAGCAATTCTGAAAAGCCCTCCTTCCACACTATGCCGCTGAAAGCGCACATCATGTCACACACACACACACACACACACACACACAAATCACCGTCATATTAACTATCAAAACATGTTCATTACTGCATAAATGTATTATTCTTAAAAAAAAAAAAAAACTTGCATATTGTGCATGTCTATTATCATACACAAATTGTACTAAAGCGATTGTACGCTTTTGTATCTAAAAAGGTCATATCAATAAATTTTCTCTTTGAATCATCAGGTGGCAGTCTTTGTACTTTTATTTTGGATTGCAGATTAAATAAGTTTTATTAAAATATATTTTTTACTTGTGTGTGAAATATATATATATTAGTTAAAAATATATATTTACTTTTTTCCTAAGTGTATATAACTACTACTGTAAGAAAATATCAGAATTTGTATATACTTTCAGTATTATCTTTGCTTTAACTGACTAGATCTAATCCTGTTTATATGAAATGAGCCTGTTGCCGAGTAGGTTTGAGCTACCAGAACTATTGCTATGACAACAACTCTCGGATGAGTTTTGAAGAATGAAACGATTCTGGATAGTGTAAAATCATCAATAACCAAATCCAGCTAACGGAGTAATCCACGTACAAAGAACAGACCCCTGATCTGCTTCAGCTGTGTGTGTTTGCAATCAAGGGGGATATGGACCAGGTGTGTGCGTGTTGCATGAAGGCAAGGGCATTTGTAGTTCATTAAAGAAGCAGATTTGTAGTTCTTCGATGTTCTGCGCTGGATCGCTGGTGACCGTGACACTCTCATATACATAAAAATTAAACAAGTTTTGTACCTACCTTTGACTACATGCAACGTTTAGATTTCTATGCTCGAAATATAAAAAAACTGCTAATGTTAAAAATATTTTACCCTATTAAGCTGGAGTCTCTTGCCTTAACTGTGAAATTTAATCTTTAGCAAATCTCTAAATGAATGTTAATTGCTCATGCTTTAGATTATAATGAGATTTCTCAAGATAGTCCAGAATTGTAACATCAGTTATCTGGTGTTTCGTAGTGCTCGGGACAAATATCTCTCTCCATCTCCTTCAGCATGACTGGGCAGGCCGTCTTCAACACTGAATAGGTCTTGTTGATGTGTAAATGTGGGCAGCCATGTGTTAATAAATGTAGGTTTCTGATGTCAGAAACAGGCCAGCATGGTTTCACTTGATGATCCCTTAGGAGACGTTTACACTTGTGTGTTTTACGCAATAATTGTTACATTATGCCTGGTGTCCACAATACTCTGGTATTTGTAACCCAGGAAAACAGAGAGCTCCGAAAATGCTGATATTTTGTTTTTATGCAATAAATATTTTGATATGAATATAATTTCACAATAACAGCTCTATTTGGAAAGATTTCATTCATTTAGACAGATTAGGATGATCAAGTCTTTTTCTATTCAGTGCGTTTGCATAAGTTCTAATAAAATACAGTGCTTATGATTTTGTGGAGAGTCTAACAGTACTCAGCTACAGAAGTTGAATATTCATTCATTCATTCTCTTTTCAGCTTAGTCCCTTTATTAATCAGGGGTCGCCACAGCGGAATGAACCGACGACTTATCCAGCATATGTTTTATGCAGCGGACGCCCTTCCAGCTGCAATCCATCACTGGGAAACATTCACACACATACACTACAGACAAGTTAGCTTAGACATGCGGTATTCACCCCTTACCACATGTCTTTGGACTGTGGGGAAAACTGGAGCACCCGGAGGAAACCCATGCCAACACGGGGAGAACATGCAAACTCCACACAGAAATGCCAACTGACACAGCGACCTTCTTGCTGTGAGACGACAGCACTACCTACTGCGCCACCGCATCGCCATAGAAATTGAATAATCAAAGGTAAAACAACATGGCAGTCACTGTATAAATTATTTGTAAAGTGACGGAATAATGCATTTCAGGCTGTATAGTGTAGACAGAGATCATTATTCTGAAATAGGGCTGCACGATTCTGGCTAAAATGAGAATCACGATTTTTTTTTTTTTGCTTAAAATCAAAATCAGGATTTTCTCACGATTCTGTAAATGTATAATAAAGGTTAATATGAGTAGGCTATTATTATTGTTATTTCTCAAACATATGCACCAATAATAATATTAGGTTTATGTGTAGGTTTACTGTTGGTTAAAAAGCTTAATTTTGTATAGACTGGTGTAGACTTGAGCAGACTTTGCCAATAAAGTGATTACATCAGAACACAACTATTATACATAATTCTGAATTATAAAGTTGAATTATTATGTTTGAGGCATATGCTTGAAATCTGTCAGACAACATTATTAGACCGTTTTCACATTTGTCATTTTCAACATTATATTGGCTACAGTAGTTATACTGAACCCGTAAACATTTATTATAAAAACACTTTTTGAAAGAAAAAACATATCAAAATGCAATATGAACATTATGCTTTCGGTTTCACTTTCACTGCCGAGTGTGCTCATGACATGGCTGCCGTCACTCTAAGAAAAAAAAAACAAAAAAAACATACAAGCAAATCATATTCCCGTGCGGCTCCCAAACGATCGCTCTGTGCAGCAAACTGAAGGCTACACTGTAAAAAATAAATCTGTAAAATTTACGGTGAAAAAACGGCAGCTGTGGTTCCCAGTATTTTACCATTAAAATACTGTACAAACCGCAAAAGTAATTTCTCATTTTTACAGTAAACTACCATATTTCATTCATTTATAGATGTAATAAGTCTGTATTTTGAATTACCAACATCTACACATCTTTTGTTACACAGATAGACACGTTAACACAGCCATATGCTGGTGGAGATGAGGAATTTACATAATGAACCAATGCTCATCACAAACAACTTTTACCACAAGCAGAAAAGTGTATCAGTGTATAGAAGGTGCTCAGTGTCATTCACACAGCTACTGAACACCAGTATGGTACACACATAAAATTAAAGTCAGAAAATAAACATTGTTTATCAACATAAGATGTAACATAAATCTCTAATGTACATAACTGATGGGGAAACAACTAAAAAGATCCATAGTAATTCTGGGAAAGTCAATATATGGTTATTCATTTGTATATATTAAGGAAACATACTGTCAACCAGGTTACGGACTCTTTCTGTAGCATTTTTATTTTTTTGCCATTGAAATCACTGCCATGTTTTACAGTGTATTTACAACTTTATTAGCAGTTATTCAGAGTCTATGCAGGTTTTGTTCACTAGACAACATTGTTGCGCGTCCTCTTGGTAGTAAACAAACAGTGCGTCAGCTCAAGTGTGATTTCACGGCTGTAAATAACCATTACATGAAGACAGAAAAGACATTTTTGGGTGAATTATACCTTACAAATACAGTTTGTGACACGTTTAACATCATTTGCAGATGTTCCTGTTGTTGAACAACGTATATAAAACAATATGAAGAGTTGTAATCCCTTTATGCTTCTCCCGAACTTGAAAATAAAACTGGCTGAATCGTAGCAATGTTGATTAAGATCGTCTAGTGGTCGAATCGAGATCGCAATCTTTTTTCAATTATTCGTGCAGCCCTATTCTGAAATGCAGTAAAAATGTCTGGACGAGGAGCATTTTCATTCTAAGACACCATTCGTGTAAATGGCACCTTAGACTCTGAACTTCACAGTTTACTTACCAACTTTTCATTCATTTTCCTTTGGCTTAGTCCCTTATTTATCAGGGGTCACCACAGCAGAATCAACTACCAACTATTCTGGCATGTTTTTACACAGCAGATGTCCTGCCAGGCACACCCCAGTACTTGGAAACACCTATTCACTCTGACATACACACACTCATATACTACAGCCAATTTAGTTCATCCAATTCACTTATAGTGCATGCCTTTGGACTGTGGGGGAAACCGGAGCACCCAGAGAAATCTCACACGAACACAGGGAGAACATGCAAACTCCACACAGAAATGGCAACTGGTCCAGCCGGAGTCGAACCAGCGACCATCTTGCCATGAGGCGACAATAATAACCACTGAGTCAGCATGCCACCCTTCATCTTTTCATAGAAACAATAACTCAAAGGATTATGTACATTTTGATTTGTCATGATCTAATAAACCTCCAAAGACCTATTAATCAGAACCAAAACCAGAATGAGCTTTATTGGCAGAACACACAATGACATTTTAATGGTTCACAGGAGCTCAGGATACATACACACATATCAACACAAGAAGACAGAAAGGACATTTGAATAAGCAAGAAATAATGTAAACAATGCACGTATTTACATAATAAGTGGCTATTCTTAAGTTGCAGAAACACAAAAATATCATTTAGTATGACCATAAAAAGGTATCATCTGATGTGCCAGCTATTCACGATGAGTTACAAGCATTATAAGCCCATTACAAAGGCACTGATTGGTTTGATTTTGAAGCTGTAGCCACTGTTTCAGTTTCTGTGAGGACATATGTGTTCCCACAAAAACGTATGTATCATACAACTAGGCCGGTCACGATAATCAATATATTGACTTATCGCACAACACATGGACATGACCTCAATATAAAAAGCCCATACATAAAAAACAATTCCAGCAACATTTTAGCTGATTGTGCAACATCTCTATCTCTATTGGAGGTGTCAGTATGGTTAAAAAGCACTATAGTATTTGAAATAATGAAATTTCTGATCAGCCAATCACAAGGCAGCAACTCAATGCATTTAGGTATGTAGACATGGTTAAAGACGATCTGCTGCAGTTCAAACAGAGCATCAGAATGGGAAAGAAAGGGGATTTAAGTGACTTTGAACATAGCATGATTGATGGTGCCAGACGGGCTAATCTGGGTATTTCAGAAACAGCTGATTTACTGGGATATTCACACACAACCATCTCTAGGGTTTACAGAGGTCAGAGGAGAAAGGGCAGACTTGTTGGAGTTGATAGAAAGGCAACAGTAACTCGAATAACTATTTGTTACAACCGAGGTCTGCAGAAGAGCATCTCTGAACACACAACACACCCAACATTGAGGCGGATGGGCTACAGCAGCAGAAGACCACACCAGGTGCCACTCCTGTCAGCTAAGAACAGGAAACTGAGGCTACAATTCACTCAGGCTCACCCAAAACTAGACAATAGAAGATTGAAAAAATGTTGTCCGATCTAATGAGTCTTGATTTCTGCTGCGACATTCTGATGTAGGGTCAGAATTTGCCATCAACAACATGAAAGCATGGATCCATCCTGCCTTGTATCAACGGTTCAGGCTGGTGCTGATTGTGTAATGGTGTGAGGGATATTTTTTGGCACACTCTGGGCCCATTAGTACCAATTGAGCATGGTGTCAACACCACAGCCTACCGGAGAATTGTTGCTGACCATGTTCATCCCTTTATGACCACAGTGTACCCATCTTCTGATGGCTACTTCCATCAGGATAATGTGCCATGTCATAAACCATCTCAGACTGGTTCCTTAAACACGGCAATAAGTTAATTGTACTCAAATGGCCCCCACAACCACCAGATCTCAATCCAATAGAGCACTTTTAGGATGTGGTGAAATGGGAGATTCGCATCATGGATGTGCAGCAGACAAATCTGCAGCAAATGCGAGATGCCATCATGTCAAAATCTCTAAGGAATATTTCCAGTACCTTGTTGAATCTATGCCACGAAGGATCAAGGCAGTTCTGAGGGTAAAAGACAGTTCAATCCGGTACTAGTAAGGTGTATTTAATAAAGTGGCCGGTAAGTGTATACTATTTTTGTGATAATACCATTTCAATATACTGTGTAGCCCTACTCCAAAGGGATTCTGCTATTCTCTGTATGTACAAACACTGGTGGCACAAGTCAATCTGTTTGTGGTGCTAAAATAATGCTAGGCCTGACTATTTAAAGAGACGGTTAAATTCTCTCTTCATTTATTTATCCTCCACTGCTTGCAAACCTCTTTGTGTCTCATCTTTAAAGGTGGAAAAAACCTCAAACTGATTTGGAGCCACTTGAGGGTAAATTATCATTTTTTGGTGAACTATCCCTTTTAATGACCATATTATGATTTTAAACTACACATTACACTATTGATGCTGTTAAAGCTACCTCAGAAAGCAGAAGATCCCACCACCAAGTAACATTTCAACACATTATCCAGCTGGTTTATATTATTCCAAACCTTACATGGTCAAATAGCGAGAGTTTTTCAGAATGTTACTTTCAGTAACACTAACAAATCTACTTTCCATAGCCACTCACAACCCTCAGCCTTGTATCAATCACACAACACAAACTTTCCTCAGAGCACTTTGTAAACACTGAATGAACAACATGATGGAAGCACTTCAGCTTTTCTTCTTCAGACTTTTAATTTCTAGTCTTTCAGTGGTCCAATCCCTTATGTTTTCATACCCTCTGACTGACTTCAGCAGGACTCTGACAGCTCAAGCGAGCGTGTGGATTATGGCAGCTACAGCGATCTAATTTTAAGCCCTTTAAATCTATCAAATCTCCAATAACACACAACAATCACTCAGGCTTCAGACTGTGACCTATTTTGCGGTGTGTAAATCTGAATGGCGATTCTTCTCCGCATTCAACACAAATTGAATTATCATCTGAGTGAAACAGAGGAGATCAATCTAAATGCACGTTCAAAACAGCTGCTTGCAGATCTGCACTTTTAGGCCGCTGCAAAAAAGTGGTGGTAATAATAACCTGAAGCTGACAATTTGACCACAAACCTCAAGGTCACAAATTTAGCATGGAAAGTTTCTCTCTTCAAAACACTCAACACTCAAACATGCTCACTTAACTAGGCATGGGATGATAACTGGTTTCAAGGTTTACTGTGGTTTGGAAAAGTCAAGGTTTTAAAACTGCTAAAATGTTCTGTTATATCGTTTTTAAGGTATATGTAAGGGTTTTTTTATGCGTGTTTATATGTGTTGTAAAGAAATGTGTGTTTTTGAAACTAATGAAAGACAGAAGTTATTATAAATGTTTCCTAATGTAAAATATATTGCTGTTGTTTTTTTACCCAGACATTTTTAAAAAGAATATATTTTAGAGCTTTATAATATATTTAATATATTATAGAGCTTTTAATACATTTACTTTTAGATATTTAATATATTATAGAGCTTTAATCACAATACTGTGATACAGTGAAACCTTGATATTTTTATCCAAGTTTATCATACCGTCAGAAACTTATACAGGTCCATGTCTAATCTGACACTTGTTTGTGTTTGACCTGCTTCATCTTATTGTTTATTTTGCTGTTGTGTTTCTTTTGGATGTTAAGTGTAGGCATGATAACCTTGGAAAAAATGTTACGCTATCACTGTATTGTGGTTACTGCTCTAAAATACGTTGCTATTTTTTAAAAATGTCTGGGTAAAAAAAAAAAAACAATTGAACACAATATATTTTATTTTAGGAAACATTTATAATATTTTGGAATAGTAAAAAGGCTAAATAATTCAAATAAATCATTGACTTCTGCTCTATACATTAGTTTAAAAACACAGATTTATTTACAGCACATAAAAAACCTTATATATACAGGAATTACAAACCTAGGTCACACATGACGTCACAAGGGTTCCCGGTTGCAAAAAGAGACCAGTTGCAATAGCAAACATGTTGTGTTGTGTGGTAGGATGCCAAATACGGAAAAACATAACTTTTACCGTACACCACACTGCTTGTAATGCCAAACGCAGACGTCTTTGGCTAAAAGGGAGCTGAATGGAGCGAGGACCTAATTAAAATGCTTGACTCTGCAGTTCTCATTCCATATCAGGTAAGTTCCCGCTATGCTGAATCATACACATTACTCGTTTTTAATTGCAGCAATGATTTCAGCAAAAACAGTTAAATATGGTGAATTAAACTGCGGACACTCAATGCTTAGAATGAAATGTAAAAATATAAGCTCACATACCCTGCCGTACAAGTGTAGTTCGCTGTCAGAATGCAGTTTTTTTCCTTGTTGATGATTACCCAGGCCTTGTACAGTTCTGTCTTCTTTCCTTGTCTTTGGTTAGGCAGAACCTCAGTTTTTAGCACTACAAAGTTTTGAATCTGGTAATCATGGAACATTATTTCTTGCACATGACCACACAGAACAAAATTGTTGGAATCCAAAGACTTGTAGGCCTTTAATTTCTCTGTTGTAAAATCACTTGGAGTTTCAATGAGATAGTTGAATATTTGGGGCCATTTCGTCTTATCCAATATCCATTGAGAGGGTGCCATCCCAAATGAACCTGTCAGACGAACGCCACTCACTTTAATGTTAATTTTGCTGAATAACTGTGCTTATCACAGGGTGACAGGCTGTTATAATACGCTGAAAGCATTATGTAAATAATATATAATATGTAATCAATATAGCTTATTTCTAAGACAACAACAAACTTCGTACCGAATCGGATGTCATTCCCTCACTGTAAATGCTATCGCTCCTGTTTTTTTCTGCAACCTCGCTGCGCACGCATCCTGAATGTTTACAAACATGGTAATTCGTCTATACTTTACATTTCATACAGACTAGCAGCAACTTTGCAGCTGCCTGTCGCTCTGAGTGGCGACCTGTTGCAAATGCAGGGGTGTGTAGGTATATATAGCACGAATACAACCAGCCTCTGAGCGAGCTGAGAGAGGATCATGTGAGTTCTACGAGTGTTCCTTTTGGCTCAAGAAAGTCGCTCTTTACTTGCATAAAGTTCAAGCATTCTCAACTTTGTCGCGTCGCTCGACACACCCACCTGGTCGCCAATGGTCACTGTCGCTCTCATAGATGGAGGTTGCCGGAAGTCGCTCGCTCTCCGTTGAAATGAATGGTCGCTTGTCGCTTTGCCGCTGCGAGTCGCTTGTAGTGTGAATGAGGCTTTGAAACCTGTTGTTTCTCGAACATTGAAACCAGCTACCATCCCATGCCTACACTTAACCCCCAAAAGCTAAAAAAAATGTGTATAAAAAAAAAACAATAAGGAGATGAAGCAGGTCAAACACAAAGGCGAACACTACAGATTTGTGTTTCATTCATTCATTCAGTTTGCTTTGGCTTAGTTCCTTTATTCAGCAGGGGTCGCCACAGCGGCATGAACCGCCAATTAACATGTATATATTTTACACAGAGGATGCCCTTCCAGCTGCAACCCAGTACTGGGAAACACCCATACACTCTCGCACTCACACACATACACTACAGAGAATTAAGTTTATTTTATTCAATTCACCTGTACCGCATGTCTTTGAACTGTGGAGGAAACCAGAGCACCCGGAGGAAACTCACGCCAACACGGGGAGAACATGCAAACTTTTTTTTTTCATCTTTGTTTCTATTGCGCTTTTACAGTGTAGATTGTGTCAAAGCAGCTTCACATAGAAGATTATAGTAAATAGAAAGTTTTCAGAGTTTAAGTTCAGTTCAGTTGAGTTTGGTTTAATATTTTACAGCTGAGAGTCCAAACACTGAGGAGCTAATCCATCGATCCAAACTCCACACAGAAATGCCAACTGACCCAGCCAAGACTCGAACCAGCGACCTTCTAGTTGTGAGGTGACAGTGCTAACCACTGAGCTACCGTGTCACCCCATTTATGTTTAAGTAAAAATAAATAAATAAAATAAAATCCTCTTTTCAGTTTTAGTCTTAATTCAATATCACAAGTCTAAGATTGTATACTTTACACAGTTAATAATAATAACAACAACAACAAAGAACTTTATAATAAGAATAACATCAATAAAGAAGAATATAAATGCTTTCTTAATTCTGTGGCCTATTTTTTACATATTTTTAAACAGATGTTTGTAAGTGGGGTGAAAAAAGTGATAGAGTGCATAGGGCCTTAGAAATTTAGGGGTTCCAACCCCCCCTCTCTTAAGTTCAAAGATTGCTAAAGTCTGATTTATACTTCTGCATCAAGCACACGCATATGGTTCGGCGTAGTCTCATGATGCTGACGCGCACCTCCCAAAAAAATGGAAGTACAAGCCACAACAACGCATAGCACAAGCGCTGTGGTTGGTAAACTTGGTAGCTCTGCTGAGTGTGGGCATTGCTGAGAGCTGTGAGCCCAATGGAGTGAGTGTTTACAAGTGTGGAGTACCATGAAGGAGCTCCAGATGTTTTGTTGTTTACCTTATGCTTAAAGTTGTTGCACATCTGCCGGTTCCCGCCTATGAATGAATGAGTTTTAGCTACTTGTTTATTAAGGTAGCGTTCAGAAAAAACAAAACGCCATGAATAAACTCGACACAGAGGAACATAAAAACCTACTGCCAGCAAGTGTTTCGGAAGTGTTATTTCAGAGCAACACAAACAGCATGCAGAAGTATAAATGCACGGCCACACAAGGCATGCGCCGTGGGTTATGCCGATCGATTGACGCAGGAGTATAAACCAGCCTTAACGTTTGTTTTCCAGGGGGGCCTTAATGGAATTGTTGTGTAAAGGGCCCGAAATTGCTGGATACGCCCCTTTATGTTAGTATTATTTATATACTATAATAATAATTATTTATAATTTGAATACAATTTTATATTTAAATTTCATAAAAAAAAATCTATTTATCTTTTTATATTTCAGTTTAAATTACAGTAATAAATTTAGTGCTTTTTATACTTTATTTTATTTCAATCACACTGAAAAAATTATATAGTTAGAAGCCCCTTTAACTTAGAAATTGTTAGTAAATTTCACAAAACAATTAGTAGGCTGAACTGAATCAGAAATTAGAATTGTAAATATATTTTTTACCTTTACATCTTAATAAGCATCTTTATTTATCTTCACGATCTCAGATTTAAACACTTTTTTGAACGTGCATCTTTAACAACTCTTATGACTATTAAATATTCACTAGAAAAAATAGACAAAGCATCCCTGACTGCTCTATGATAATATATTCACAATTCCATAACCGCCAAACATAAGACTAATTTCATTTTAGGGACACGCCCACCTCATCGAGCCCAGCCAATCAGACAACATATCAAAAAGCCACGCCCACAGCAGTGGAAGCCCAGAGGGGAAAATCCTCAGATTGAGCTTCAGATGAACAGCTGCTGTCGCTCATTAACTAGCTCATTAAAAACTAAAGTTCATGTCATCTTTATGGCAGAGATGTACGAGTGTGTCTCACCAAGATAAGATGATGTCGTTTCTCTCAGATTCTACTCCCTGCTTTAATGAAGTGCACGAAACAGGCCTTTAAATTAACACATAATTAAGTGCAGGAATTGTACGGTCAGATGTCGTGCTCCTCACACACATACAGTGAGCAGACAAAGGGGCCTGGGGGAATACGTGTCTGTGGTACAGTGGTGAATCTTTTATTATGATCAAGAATTCATAAGGCACATCTCCTTCTTGCTTTATTCTCCATCCGTCTCTACATTTACTCCACTTCAGGGCTGGGTTTCAAAGGGATGGTTCACACTAAAATGAAAAAACATCAGAATTCTGTAGTGCTTTACGTTCATTTAACTTGAAGAGTTTGCTAGGAATATTACTTTTGTGGCATATTTTAGGGCTGCACAATATTTCGTAAAAATGTGTGCACTCGCAATAGTCATATCGCAGCATCTGCAATTAGGAGTTTGATTAGAATTGTTGATCAGCAATGAAGAGTGTACAGTGTTTACATTTTACATTACATTTGATTATTCAATAATGGGGCAGGACATAATAGTGATTTGCACAAGGTGGTGCTTCTCATAATGGCGGATCGAACATACATCAATGTTGCAATTCTGAGATGTGTGTGTGTGTGTGTGTGTGTGTGTGTGTGTATGTATGTATGTATGTATATGTATGTATGTATATGTGTATGTATGTATATGTGTATGTATGTATATGTGTATGTATGTATGTATGTATGTATGTATGTATGTATGTATGTATGTATATATATATATATATATATATATATATATATATATATATATATATATATATATATATATATATATATATATGTATATATATATATATATATGTATATATATGTATATATATATATATATATATATGTATATATATATGTATATATATATATATATGTATATGTATATATATATATATATATATATATATATATATATATATATATATATATATATATATATATATATATATATGTATATATGTATATAAGGGTTGTCACAATACCAATAGTTCATCTTACGATACTATACCAGCTGAAGTATCACGATACCAAATAGTATTAAGATACTGTCATTCATAACTCAAATTATAAAGAAAATTGTCAGAAATATTATATTTTATGTTATAATAGGTCTACTTCAATTTAATTCATAATTCCTTTATTACTGAAAAAGTGTTTGCACGTCACTTCACCTTTTTTTGTTTATTTTGTAGATAACTGACCAACAAAAATAAATTAAAGTAAAGATACAAATTACACCAAACAAAATTCATTACAAAAAGAGTATTTTTCCAACAAAATTAGGCTATATGAAGTGGTCAGAAATGGTTTCAAATGTTTCCTGTTGCTATTTTGGGTTTTCATCTATTGTTTTTTTTTCAGTCTTATCAGGTAACAATCAAAAGTCATTCAAAATTTCACTTTGTGAGTAGCTCTTTTTAAGAGATTGCTGCAGTTGTTGTAGCTACTAAATCTTATTGACGGTAACAGAAATGAAACGATTCAGGTGTGTGTTTGAAATGTCAAAAAACATCAGAAAATGTAAAAAGAGCTCCACAGACTATTAAAATAAAATGGTCTATTGTTGTACAAAGTGTGAGCATTTTAGTGACCTTTCCACGTGCAACATAATCTATTGTAGATAGACCATTAATGACGATACTACCATTAACAAACTACAGTGGCACTGCCAGTATTTTGGAGCCATCGTATCGCGATACTAACATAGTACCAGTAAACTGTGCAACCCTAAAATATATTAAAAAAAGAAATACATCTTATAACTTGTAGATGCATTTTCCCCCTTCATTTACAAATGTTTTATTATATTGTGGATGGTTTTCTTGTGATATATCGCTGATATCGTCTATCATTATAGGGGCAAAATATCATGACAATATCGTGTCATATTACTGTACTTGGATATCTGACTACTTATTTCACTGTTATTTTTGCACTTGTCTTGTTTATTTATTCTTGCAATTTCTTTGATTCACTCCTCTACAAGATTATTACAATCAAAGTTAATGATTTTAATCCGAATAGAGCTATTCAAATCATCTGCCGAAATTGTATTCATATCGCAATACAAATAGCAGCAAAATACATTTTTGTAATTACAGCTTCTATTACATATACATTTATAGCAGGCTCTTTTTTTCAAAGTGACCTAGATTACATTGAAAATACACATTTCTTTATTTTCCTTGGGAATTGAACCCACAACCATGGTGTTGCTACAATACACACCCTTATGTAGCACAAAAAAACACAATATTTTATAGTAAACATTAACAATCATGCTGCTACTGATTTTGGAAATGAATCTAATGCAATTATTTTAATCGAATATTTTTACATTTTAAAGCTGTCAAGCTCCAAAATGAATAATACATCCAAAGCAAAATTCACACACTAAATTTCAAATTAATAGCTTGTTATGAGAACAAAAATAAATAATCACAATGAACAAAGCATTGAGCCTGATCTTTGTGAACAACATCAAGTGATTCATTACAAAGACGTGACTCAGAAGAACAAGTCAATGAAAAAAACACTTTCATTTTCAATTGTTTCTTACAGCTGAGCGTGGCTTCAGAAAACGTGTAATCTTCCTAGGCCCTGCTTTCTGATATCTTTTGAAGCTTAAAAACGCTTTACGATCTTAATAGTTTCTCCTGGAGGAGATGAGGGCGAGTAAATAATGACAGCAATTTCTTTTATGAGTAAACAGTCTCTTTAAGGTCATTTGTGGACACCACCCATAGATCATCAGAACTATTACTGTATGTGGGACAGAAACAAAAACAACCTGCATGCTAGAACACATTCGGTGCAAGACAAGCCCATTTTATCAGTCGCTCTGTGTTTTGATCCAGTTTATGTGGTTTGGAAGGAAGGAAAGAAAGAAAGAAAACTGTTTGTAAAAAGTACTCATCTTCCAGCAATCCAAGTTGAAGATGAATTTTGTCCTTCGATAGGATTTAGACTTAAAGGGCACCTATGGTAAAAAATCTACTTTTCAAGCTGTTTGGACAGACAAATGTGCATGTATGGTGAATAGACTGTCATATTGGCGTGATATAAGCACACCCAGTGCTTGTTTTTTCAAGTTAACAACATAAAAAACGGTGGACCAATTGGAGCGGTTTTCAAATCGACCGCAACTTTACGTAGGAGAGCGGTCCCCCCGCCCACCAATATTGATTGACAGGCGCGTCATCATATCCTAAGTTTGTTGATTCACGTCCGCCATTTTCAGCGTGAGTCGAAGCGATATGACTAAAGGAACACGCTAGCTCTATTTTTAGATGCAAGGCTCATTGGGCTCAACACAAGAGCAATATTCTCCACATTATCGCTCTAATCGGAATTATTGGTTGTATCTTTAGGTAGGTTTGCAAACATGTGTAAACGTGACACTTTTTAACACATTATAATAAAAAAATCTGAATTGTGTTTGAAACTGAACCTAAACTGGCACACTCAGAAGAACCATAATATTAATATTAAATCATAAAGAAGAGGTAAACTATGTGCCCTTTAAATCACCATTCATGATTATTAAAAAAAAATTAAAGCCAACAGCTACCAGCACTTTACAGGGCCATGAACCCCCCTATCTCAGCAGGGTGTTTTCATACCTCTAGTTTGAAAAAAGTCAGGAAAGTGAGTGAGTCCAGCTGCGCTCTAATAGCGGGATGAAAACAAAACCTTTGTTGCAGCACATTTATAATCGCAACACTGAAGACCCATGTCTCCAAACAATTCTTCTTCTTCAACTTGTTTTAATTACAGTTGGCAACACAATGTGGTGTCTCTCTGCTGTCTGAACACTGTAACGGTAAAAACAGTCTTCGAAGCTATCATGCATATTAATGAAGTTGCACCTCATTCACAATAGAGCATGCTATCTCTTGAATTAATGTTGACAACTCAAAGAAATCACGTTGTACACGCAAGTACAGACATCCAGTCTACATGCTGGAATACACACAAGGATCTCATTGACGTGGCGTAGCTTCAAAAGAACGAATTTGCTTGAAATAACGCAAAAACAACCAATTTTCACCTTTTTTTGTGAAATAGATGTGCCCTAATAGTGTTTTGGGGGGGGCAGACAATTTAATTTTTTTATGTTTAATGGACTTAAATTTATAACTTATGTTTAATTCACACACTTAAACCCAGGATTTTTTACAAGCCTTGTGAAGCAATGCCATTAACCTGTGCCATAAACTGAAAATGTTTTACAATTTTATTACAATAACTTCTTTACAAGTTTAATTTTGCCTTCAATTGTTTGTTTTTTGACTCTCCAAATGGATCATTATGAATCACCAAAGGGCACAATTTCAGCTAATTATGTTCTTTATCTTCTTTTTTTTATTTTTACTAAAGATATAGTCACCAACATCTTGCATTGTCTGAGGCCGAGTACATTAACAGCAGATTGTAATTTTTGTCTTAACTATTGCATTGAGGCGGCTTTGTGCTGGCTCAAAACCGAAAAAGGCCAGCCTAAATCTGCCTGCTCTGACCCATATACCTATGATAACGTATAAACTTGTATTTAAGAAGTAAACAAGCAGTTACACCTTGTAAATAAGCGGTAACGCCGCCTCCCAGTACCAATTAAAGTGTGCATAAATACACGTGAATGCCACTTCTACGCCACCTTTGCAGTGTACATTTGGCACTATTATAAATAAAGCAGCACTTCACTCGGAATCAAGGTGAAACTGTGAGTCAGAAGTACATCATGTTCTGCTGCCAGTGCATCTCGTATTAAGCGCTGGGTTATTGTGCGCGACACCGGCCCGTGCTGATGACAGCTCGACCCCTCCGGGCAAACCGATTCACAACAAACCGCGCGTGCCACCTTCACCCCGGCGCGGCGCGCGAGTGGAACACTGACGTCACAATGGCCAAAGAGTTTGTTTGTGTTCGAAGACAGAATAGAACTGTCAGCGCCTCGGGGTCGCGCCAATCATAAGGTGAATAAAATAATGAATAACAACAGTCATAATAACAACAACAACAATACATGCAGCACCATTAGACTAGTGATGATGCCATTTCGCATTTTAACAGTTGACGACGGGGAATGACAAAAACGTCACCAAATCGGCAGAACATCACTGGACTTGTGCCACCTTGATCTGATGCTGACATCAGTCCGATCAGACGCGCTCGATCAGTGCACCATAACGATAGTCTAACAAGTTCACACACCCTTTCTCTGTCTGACAGACCGACACACACCACTCCCTGTCGCCCGTGCACCTGCCAAACAGCCCACCTGTGCGTCCGATCACACACGACTCTCACCTGGGGATGCAGTTCGGAGAGGAGCCGTCAATCTCCCAGGTGGCGAACAGGTTCATTGGCACCGGTCTGTTGAGCGCTCCGCTCCCGGGGAAGCTTAACCGGCCACTTCTCTCCGCCATGCTCACTGCTGGTGTCCCGTTCACCTCAGCCCGACACAGTGCGAAAACTTCTCTCTCTCTCTGTTTCTCTCTGTGGAAAGCGCTGGGTCTAAATCCTGCCCACTCACACGGCTACTAATCCGCTGCTCTACGGACACGGGTAACCATTCACGGGTGGCGCGCTGATTCGCGAGCGGTGTCGGTGTGCAGCTTCATGCTGCTGTGTTTCGGGATTTCCACACCGCGCACCGAGAAACTGCAGCAGCCGCTCGCCGCAGGAAGTCACGTGACTGGCGCATCTGCGCTCTCGCACATTCGGGATGGCCAGTGCATAACGGGACAGTAGTGAAAGTAGCTACTTGGTGCTGTTTATAAACCCTAAGTCACGTCAAACTGCTAGGGTGCAGTTAGTGGATCTCAATCTTTTTGACTTCATTGTACTATATATTAGGAAGGCCGTTTGACACAATTAAATATTTTAGAGCAGTTGACATATCTAAAAAGACATAAGTATATATTCGGTATACAATTAACCAAATAACAAGAACCAACATTATTCTCATTGTTTAAAAAGATAATTTAATTACTAGTAATTAGTGGACCCCGCAGACCTCTGGTGGAGAACCACTGAGCTAAAGTTTATTATTCTAGTCCTTGCAAGACCTGTGCATTTAAAGAAAAGCATGCAACAAAGTAACTTACATCTCATGTTGCCCAAGATTTAAAAATCCAATATAAGTTAATAAAACTTCTATGATATTAACATGTAGTATATGTTCATTCATTCATTCTTAAGTCCCTTTATTCATCAGGGGTTGCCACAGTTGAATGAACCGCCAACTTATCCAGTTTATGTTTTACACTCATTCACACACATACACTACGGATAATTTAGTTTAATTCACCTAAACCGCATGTCTTTACATTATATTAATTAAAACTAAAGAAATAAATATGCATGTAAAATGGAAACTGACCATAGGTGCACTATAAACATCCATATCATTTTCACTCAACACAAATGTTATAACAGCAGCATTTTATCATCACTATTTGATAAACATATTTCACTAACATAAGATACTTGTCAACAGAGTCTAGTTGGTCAAAAAATGTTATCAAATCTTGAAACTGGCTTGTTAAAGAGATCAAAAAAGGATATTGTGAAATCAGATTTGATCATAAAGTTGCTTCTGAGAATCTTAGTTAAATGGCACCTGATTAACCCCTTTTTCAAGATTTAAGATGAGTCTTTTGTGTCTACAGAATGTGTCTGTAAAGTTTCAGCTCAAAACACCCATCAGATTATTTATTAGCTTTCAGAACATTGTAATTTTCTGCTCTGAACACAGTGTAGCTGTTTTTGTGGCCTGTGCCTTTAATGCTAGTTCTCCCCGTCCACCGTTCCCACGTGCCTGTCAGCTTGTGCGTCAGTCTCCGGCTGCATCAGATAAACAGCACAGTGACAGACATGGAGGAAGCAGATCTCATGTAACGTTTGTGAGAAATACTAGAGTAAGAACTTTCCCAATAATTAATTGATGTATTTGTTGAGGAGATAATTTAAGCCTTTCTGCAACGATAATTCACACACAATGTCATAACAAAGTTCACGCACATACACAAACACAGCGTGCACGCATTTAATTTTGCACTGTTTTTGCACGGCAAATGTGACAGGATACATGTTAATATTCACTGCTGTATGGATATGTTATGTTAATGTACACAATAAACCTGATTTAATGTCCACTATCCGGGATTGAAGTGTCTTCTTTTATAATTGTACTGACATGTGGCTGTGGTGATAAAGACAGTAAAATCGATGTAATTCATTACTAACATGCACCGTTTTAAAAACTTTCAAACTTGTTAAACTCATTCTTGATCACATTTGATGATGATTGATGATCACAGAAAGCTGAACAGATCTTTTAATCCTAGTTGCTTTACACACGTCCTGTCTTTTGATATGATTATACGCGATACTACAGAGACATGCTAATACTCGTCTGTCAATCAATTTGGTGGGCGGGGAAACCTCACTCCTACTTCATGTTGCTGTGGGCCACAAAATGGGAGGGTTTTGGATCCTATTTTAACATCAAGAAATTAGAAAATATATAGATTTATTGTTTATATCACCCCAATATAACTGTGGACACACTATACCTACACACAGTTCCGTCTGAACAGCTTACAAAATATGATTTTCATCATAGGTGCCCTTTAAGACTGGCGTATTACATGGGCTACACCAGCCTTCATGTGTATCCTATGTGATGAAAGCCTATTGTGATTTGGCAACTCAGATTTTGTCATTTAAAAAAAGTTGTGTCTAAAAACAGGTGATCCAATTCAGCTTTGTCACTGACAAAGTGATAATGAGGAAGCAAAAGGACAAGCTGTTCCAGCCCAATCTGCAGTAATTAACTGTCCTCCACCTGTCTGCCCTATTTGTCTCCATGTTTCTCAAACAACTCGAGTATTTTCATCAGTGGAGAACAAACCGCTCTCTGCAATCTGATCTCGATGCACTTGTTATTTGTTTGTAGTGTGATTTTATCTGTTTGCCCTTGAGGACGAGCGCGTCGCACTGCACTGCAGACACCAGTTTATGAGCATAAAAACAAGAGAAAACAAAGTGGAGGGAGGCCGTTTTGTCCTTGGACACTACAGAAGATGTAACATCGCCTCGCATTCATACTTTGCAATCTGTGGTTGCCGGGATCCTCATAGCAACACAGATCAATGTATAAAATACAGGTTACAGATGATTCTGTGCACATTGACTGAGTCGATAACTGCTAGTTCTATACTGTTGAGGCCCTCACTGGGAGTAATATTGATTCACAGACATGTAGAAACTTAGCAATATTTTTATAGTCAGTGAATAAATAAAACACCAAAAGTTCATGAAATACTGTCTTTAATATTTTCCCTTCCGCTTTCGAACTGAATTGAGACGTAAATTGATGCAATGTTTCAACACCTATTGTCTGAGCTAGCCACGAGACTTTAGCTATGAAGCAGCGCCACCTCGTGGACGTCAATTCACTCCAAAGTAGGTTTGACAGTAAAATCAGGACGTTCATTATATCTTGATGATCAGGAGGGTCAACTTTTTCGGTAATTTAATTTTATGTAATACAGGCTTCAGTGAATAAAGTTAAATGACATTTATTTTACTATTGCAAAATATTTAGCTTTTCAGAGTTTTGTGGGCAGTTAATATTCTGTACATATACATATATATATATATAATTAAATTTGTCTATATGCTCAGATTGACGCGATTATGCATTAACAATGGCATAATCTATTATAGGGGTGGTCAAAAAGTATATTTATATTACCGATTATTTAATTAGTAATATTATTTTAAGGTACAGACAGCTGACTGAGGATCAAGCATTAATTAGGGAGTATAATCAGACCACGCTTAAAACTTGAATGTAAATTAAGCTTTGGGAGTGGACATTTCAGAGTTAAGAAAATAAAATCCCCATCTCTGCCAAATACCAATATACTTTATTACAGGGTGTATATACAGGCATATCCTTCTGTTGAACAAGCATATGGACTCTAAACAAAAATTAACAAGTGAGTTTGAAAAACAAAACTCACATTTAAGATTTTCTACAGAAGTACTCCAGTATTGAAATTGATCAAATAATAAAAATAAAAAATAAATCAAAACACACTGAAAAAATCTTATCCCACTCCATTATCAGTTAAACCCACCCAGTTTTTCAGCATTTGAAATAAACCAAAACATCTTCTCTCACACACACACACACACACACACACACACACACACACACACACACACACACACACACACACACACACACACACACACACTCATCCATTTACTCAACTCACATTCAGTAATTTACACTAAAGTAGCACAATGACATATGCCACATTAATAAGTGGAAAAAGCTCAGTCTCTCTCGCGCACGCGCGCGCGCACACACACATACATACATACATACACACTTAGTTTCAGTGCTGACTCTCTGCAGAGGCAGATCGAGAGCGGCTCTGTTTCCTCTGAGGAGTTGGAGAGCGGGAAGGAGAGCGGTTGCTGGTGGATTTCTTCTCTGGGGTGCGACTGAGGGAGCGACTGCGAGAGCGCTTGCTTCCACGCTCTGGGCTGCGACTGCGGCTTGGGGAACGAGAACGAGAGCTGCTTCTGCTGCGGGAACGACTCCTGCTGCGGCTGCAGAGAGAAGGGAAACATGTTATGACCTGACACACCAAAAGGATATTTTGGCCAATGCCGATTTTTAAACTGCTCTGTAAATTATTCCAGGTTTTAAAAATGTTTAGATGTATACACACGCTTTTACTACACCAAAAGGTTCTTTAAATAACTTGGACTGAAAAAGATTCAGACAATTCAGACAATCATATTGTTAAACAAGTTTTGAAAAATTATGAAAACCTTTGATGGAAAAATGTTCTAAGGTTTTCATGAAACCAGAATGTGTGGGGAAAAAGTTGCTAATCACCATGTTTTTTGGGGATTGTCAGTAAATAACCCCATACTGGAAAGAGATTAAAATCCATTTAGACTTGTTTTTAAAAGTAGATAGTCTTCTCTTGTGAATCTTTATATTTAGGTAATTTAAATTTAGATGGATAGATTAATAAAGACAAATGACTTATTCTTCCGACAGCTAGTAAAAAAAATTACAAAAAATAAAATTAAATTTACATTCACCTACACTTAAAGAAGAATACTTTTGGTGTATTGTAAATTTACAATTATAGGTCTAATATATATATTTTCGTTTAAAGGCTTAATCTTCTAAAGGATTGGTAGCTCCCCATGTTTTACTGTTTATAGTTGTTGAAGGGAAAAAATACAAGATCTGCAAGTCTCTTTCTGTAGAACAGATTATGTAAATTATGTATTTTCTTTTGGAAATTTAAAATCAAAAAAGAATTATGGAAACTTTACTACTCACTTCCATAATATTTTCCTAATTTGAAAGGAAATGGTTTCCTGTTAACATGATTAAAAAAAAAAAAAACTTCTGCATTCAACCAAAGAAAACAAATGATTTTTGGATTAATAATCTCTAACACCACAATATTGTAAGTCCGACAATTAGTTTAGATTAAAATTGATTTGACTGGCATTTTTCAGGGAACTCACACCATCAAACTGACCACTGTCAGATTGTAAATCATAAACCAAGAGTTTAAGCTTGAAAAACTGACAGCTAAATAGAGTGAAAATGAGAAGTGAAACAGTTTCTAAAGTAGTCATTTTAACGTACTTCCTCTTGCGATCCTCATACAGCTTGAGTTTGCGCCCGTTCAGGTCAGTTCCATCAAGCTTCTCGATGGCATTCTTCATATCACTGTGTGAAGCAAACTCCACCACCCTAGAAAACAAATGAGGAAATCTGTTAACCAAAACAGAAAATTCTTGGAAAGTGGAAATGGTGTTGAGGGTGGGGGAGACAAAAAAAAAAAAAAAAAAGTTCATCTATAAACTTAAACTTGAACAGAAGCTACGTTTCCATTCAAAAATGCTAATTAAATTGATGCGCAAAAAAGGAATAATCACATAAAAGATCTGCTAATAAAGCTGTGAAGTAGTCACACACCAGTAGCGCCACTCAGTGGCGCGCGGTGTAGCGCCACGCAGTGCCACACATTTCAGAATTCTAAACATGGGTTTCTATCAGGGTACACACATCGGCGCTGCAAGTCACCGGCGCCAAGCCACGACTGACACCGTTCATTTTTCTGCCGCGCCACAGAGCACCATCTGAATAGATCGTTTAAAATAGCATGCGAATGTGCGCCTCTGGTGTGCGATACTTTCAACTGTCACGTGTGCGCTGTGTTGCGGCGCTTCCACTGTGCGACCTGCTTGAGATGTGGAGCAGACGCTCTTGACAGTTCCGGAGGTAATTAATAATGTAACACTAATAATGAAATGGTTATGGTGTTATAGAATGACCAAAACAACATTTTAGATGTTTTACAATGTTCTCAGACTGCTGGTTTGTCCATTCACACAGATTTTTAATCACCACATGACTCTTATAACAATTACATGACTTTCTAATGAGCATAGTGGAATTTGTTCAGTGTTTCCATCATAGTTTAAGAGCATCTTTTCTTATAGAATATCCTACTCCGTTACGAGCATACATTTTTTAATAAGCATTTAACATGTATGTGCATCTTGGCGTTTCCACTAACTGATTTGTGCATAAAAAATATGTGGATAGAAACATAGCTAGTAAGAGCAGGCTTAGGTTTATATGGACATGAACTTACCCTTCATTCTTTTTGGTTCTGTGTGCATCCACGAAGGTCACTTCTCCAACCTTCCTCATCAAGTCTTTCAGGTCCTGCAGGAGAGCACAGAGTACTTAAATGACATGTTTCCAGAGAAACAGCACCGAGTCAGAGACTGCAGTTTAGCACCCACACATTATATACACACTGCATTTTGCAGCATCTGCTCTAAATTGTGCACTGCTGCACCTGTAGAAAGCTCCCTCAACAGATGGCGTCTTACCGGTGGATCTGTCCCAGTTATTAAACTACCAGAGCAGAGTTTTCGGCAACCCCGATTTCTTTAAGATGGCCCTCTGATGGAGACACGCCTGACTAAAGCTAGTTCCCTGAGAACAGGTTCTCAATTTGGTTAAGTAGATTTTGTGCAAATCTCAAGACTACCTCCCAGCAATCTTTCTCCATTTATAACTAACGCCAGATTTATAGTGACAGATCCCTCTTAACCGTGTAACTATCCAGTGTGATGAGCTACTTACCGTTCCAAACCACAGAAGGCATTAGCAAAGAGCCACTTGTCCAAATAGCAAACTGAAGCAACGAAGCGTTAAAACGACCTCGGAATCGACCCATCCGGCCTCCGTAAGAACGGACCCCACCAGAGAGAGAGAGAGAGGATGGGGGAGGGGCCAAAACCCTGCACCCCTCCCCGCTTCAGCACCAACAGAATAAGACCCAAACAGCAGATCGGAGGGGATGGAGCAGATCTGACATCACAGACCCTCCAGAGAGCGGCTACCCAGCTCCTCTAAGGCTATCCTGTGCTACGGCTCTGTCTGGAGCTACGGACCCAGCCAAGACTTAGACCGGCAGACATTGCGTGACGGGTGAGGCACCACAGGGACACTATTGAGAACACAACCAGGGGAGGGCGCTATGCACCTCGGAGGCTGTGCATGCAACTCCAATTAAAGAATACCAGAGCACAGCTGTTAAAGAAAAGGTTTGAAAAACATGGGTCTGGGTTAGAGAACCTTTCAGCATTTAAATCATCATTTATGTAAGGTTTGGCTGAGGTGAAGAGTAAATTCCAGTTTAACAGTAATAATGATAACTATTGCTTTGTGTGCTTGTACTGATGTCAATGGCAAACGAAATGCAGGGTTGATGAAACGCTTACAACAGTAGGCCACTATGCCACTTTGATAGTGCTCAGGGTGCTCACCTGCCAGCTGATGCGAGAGGAGAGATTCTCCACAATGATTCTGTGCTCTGTGCGCACTGGTGGTCCGTACCTGTGAAGGGGGCAGGGGTCAATTATAAGGACAATCATATTGCAATGCCAGAATTAAAAATGCAAACATACCTGGAACCGCCACTGCGGGACTGACGATAACCTCCAAAGCGTGGAGAGAAACGTCCTCCCATTCCTGGGCCACCACCTCTTCCTCTGCGAGAGCGGGCATGCTCAATGGTCACCCTGGAGTCAAGACATCAGCACAGTGAAACAAAACTGATCTATTGTTTTGCGAACATTCAACAACGCTTATGGGATATTTAACTGAAAATGATTTCCATGACTCATTAAAACCAGTGTATGCAGCTCTGGACTCAGTCTCACCTCTCACTGCACAGCTCTTTGCCATTCAGTTCATACACTGCATCATCTGCATCCCTGTAGTCGTCAAACTCCTGTAAACAACAGACAGCAGGGGGCAGTGAGACACTGACTTCACTTCCACATGGCACAAAAAGACCCTCAAGAGTCTTAATACTCACCACAAAGCCAAACCCGTTTTTCAGGTTAATCTCCCGGATACGTCCGTAGCCTTTAAAGAACTTCTCCACATCCCTTTCACGAGCATGAGGGCTCAGACGGCCAATAAACACACGACATCCACTCATGGTGATGAAAGATTTTTAAATATCTGTGTTGAGTGAGAAAGGCCTGTTAAATCAACAGTTTGGCAACTCTAAACTGTACAAAGAAAAGTTTACGCGCCGCCCTGTTGGTCATTAACAGCATTACCGCTGGAAAATCATTTGTAAGAGTCCAAGTCAGTCCATGTGAATCATTAATAAACATCACGACAAACGATACGTGTATCTAGGACAAAAGGTTTTAATGCCACAATAGGCCCTTCAACAAACGTTGCGCGAGCAGCCACGGTTACACTAAAACGTTTGATTTACCCGATTTAACGACATGTTTCTCTGCAGAACGTCCGAATTTGTATATAAACAATTACAACGCACACTACTACGGCAGGTTTCTGAAAACACACATTGATGCTACAAATCAACAATTCTACAACAAAGGTTTAATAACTTTGAGAAAATAATGCGCAACTAACGTGACAAACACGCATCAGCCTCGAGGCCGAGGCCTAGTCCACATGCGCAGACACATTTACTCGATGTCAAACCATAAAAACAGACCAAAAACGTTAAAACGAAGTACATTTGCAAGAATGAATGTAAAATTAACGCAAAACTAACAATATATCTAAAATAAATAATACTTAATAAGGAAATCAACTACGTCCTCTCACCTCTGGATACCGAACAAAATGGCGTTGGCCTCGATACTGGAGAGCGCGGCCGCGCGCAGAAGTATTTATATGCGTGTTCACGCGCGGGGGGAGGGTAAAGGCGAGGCTCGTGCATGCGCACGTAAACCTATCGAAAATGGCAATCTATAGTTTCAATTCCATACACATACACTAGTTGTGGTTCGTCACAACAGATCCCTGGGTTTATATTCAGTAGTTAACAATAGCCTAGATTTTATACTTTAGTATTTGAAGTCGGTTTATGGTAGATTGATCTAGTCTAGAAGTTATCAGGAAACTTCACATGAGACATCACATGAGCTGAGCATAAGAGTCACATGAGAACAATGACTCTTGGCAATAGGTGTGAATTAAATTAATAAATGTTTTAAAAAATACAGAAATGAGCCCCTCTCCACCCAGTAACAGCAATGAAATTCTGGAGAAAAACACTTTTAATTTCTTTATTCTCTATTCATCTGTAAATATCTGAAATCATTCATCACATCAAAACAAGAAGTACTAATCGAGGCTAGAAATGGCATCAGTGGGGAAAGCCTACAAAATGGGTCTTGCTGAACTAGTAAAATATCACAGTTGTGGACTAAATAAAACAAAAATAACGATAAGAATAAGAAAAATAACAATAAGAATCAGGCTCTACCGGTTGATAAGATCTTTGACAAAACAACAGTAAATAGAATCATATTCCAAATATAAAATTCAGTTTTATAAATAAGTCTCCAAAAACACCCCACAGATTTGACACCCATGTTGCCACCTACAATGCCACGCCATCCTGAGAGACAGAGGGGAATATGGGCATCTAGAGGAGATTTGCAAATAGAGAAGCAAAATGGCACAGAAGCATCAAAATAATACTGAAAGGTGTATCATTTACTCTTATTTTTACAATAGTCAGGGTACAACATTTTTAATATTTCACGAATAAAGATTGTAATATGCTTTTGACCTTTTTAGCTGACAAAATTTCCTTCCACAATTTCTGGTAAAAGTTTTAAAATTGCCATATTACCGACCAATTGAACGAACTGACAATTGTTACAGTTCTCATTCGTGAAAAATTAGATCTTATGTCCACCTTAACTAAGGTCTAAAGCCTGAAAAGACCTTTAGTTGTGGCCTTCAGTTGAAAACAATTCACTACTGAACAGATTTAAAACACTAGGCATCATACACTTGCCAACTTTGTTACAGAGAAAATCTGGGTATCATAGCCTACATTAAGGAGTACATGTACTACCAGACTGAACACACACACAGAAACGTGTGTCTTTAAACCAGGGTGTTTTGATATCCTCAACCTGGATGGAATCATAATCTGAAGCTTTTTTTCATTGAACTTTTTCTTTCAAACTGGCTTTGGTTTTTGGAAATTGACGTCGACCGTTCCAGACATAAAACTAGGGAATATGCCTGTGCAAATGTAGCGATGTGTGATTACTGGACTATTTTTCAGCCTGAACGTTTAAAAGGCAGATAGCACAATACCGAAAGCCAAGAGTGGCCATTAACACCTCTGCAACACACATTCCCTCTCTCTTCTTAACCACTCAGCTGTTGCATTCAATCACAACACAGCAAGACAGTACTGATACCAGAACTGATGTGCAGACCACACCCACACTTACCCACCCACCCCCTCAACATCAGCCTCACAAATGCCCCCTTTGTGTCCTCAACGACAGGACAACAGCGCTCTTTTGTTTCAGCTGACTCCAGCATATCAATGGCTTACAGTTATAAGGCTGCAATTTCCAGCTGCTGTCAGTGGTGTCGTTGGCCCTTTTCAAAGTAAATTAATCAAAAACCTGGAGCTAAATTATAAAAAATAGCAAAGGAGAATTCTTTAAATGAATGTAAACCAAGATGACATTAGATTGACATCGTATAATTAAATTAACGCAGATTTATATTACTAAAGTCACTGAGGAGGAAAAAAAACGAAGGTAAGGAATGCAAGTTCCTCTGCAGTCTTCATCCATCACAAAATAGAAACAAATAAACAGCAAACTGAGCTAAATCTGTAGACAGAAATGAATGTTTTTAAGGAAGGGCCCGGTAGTGCTGTAACACACCCAGCAGAGGGCAGTCCATCATTCATAGTGTCCTGTGCACGTTTAACACTAACTGGCAAACACTGTTTTAATTTCCCTAAAATGTTTAGTAAAATTCAAAATTCTAAAACGATAAGAGTACCACTGCAAGGGTTTCAAATCCCTGTAGGCTCTACTGAAAAACATGACTTTGATTTCCTCTATCAGCGAGTCCATGAGGTCTGGTGTTCATCCAGTCCAGCAGGAGGCGCTGTAGCAGCAGGATCAGAGGTTGGAGAGTGTTTGTGTGTATGTTCAGATTAGTTTAATACTGTATGTGTGTATATATATAGATCACACACGGGTGTGTCTGCAGCTGTGTGATGTTCCAGACGCTGCCTCGGCAGCAGACGAAGGCTCCTCATCGCTGGATTCATGTGTGTGTGAGTGTGTGTTCTCCTTCCGCAGGCCCATGCTGATGTGGCTCTGGAGCGCAGCAGGCGTGAGCCACTCTTTAGGCAAACAACTCTGCAGAAATGGAATACAGGAGCTGAAATATGCCAAGCGATTCACCCAGCGTGGTATTTCTCTTCCACACAGCAACTACAGAGAGAAAGAGAGAGAGAAAGCGAAAGTTATTAAGTGAGAATGTCAAATGTCATCAATCTGCAAACTTGTAAATGACCTAGTTTGATCACCTATAAAAGACTGACAGAAAATGGAAAAGAGGAGTAAACTGACCTCAGAGAGTGAGGAAGAAAAATGGTTGCAGTTTTTGTGCATCAGGTGGTAGGCGTTCCCCTTGAACTCCTTTCCAAGCTCCTCCATTATTTTATCAATGTCCTCCTCTGCAAAGTCTGTTGTGCCCAGAGCTATAGCCTCTCTGGGGAAGAAACATGACCTGTGAGATGATTCTTGTGTGTGTTTGTGTGTGTGGTTTTGGTGGTTTACATGGAAAAAAGTTGTATAATAACATGGGTATTACAATGTGGAGGTGGTTTATGAAGACATGCAATGTGTCCTCATAATTTACAACTGTTAAAAAACATTATTAATGAGGGTCTTTTTACATGCAAACATTGCCAGTTTTCCTTTGAGGGCTTGGTTTGGTGATACGGTTAAGGTCAGGCCATTAAGCAGTGTTTAGAGCAGGGGTGCCCAAACTTTTTCTTATTAAGGGGTAAAAAACCAAATATCATTATGAGCTGTGGCCGAAATTAAATAAACCAAACTATATTATATTGAAGTTGCCATGGGTAATTTCCTAATTTATTTCAGAATGTTTAAAAATAAACAAAAACATTACTTTAAATCGTATTAACTTACGCAGTATAACTTTTAAAATTAAAACTTACTGCAATAAAAACATCTGCCTTTGCCTTGATTTGCTCACCAAAGTCTCTGCATTGTCCTCTATCCATCATGTGACAGTATGTGCATTTAAACTGCATCAATCAAATTAATTCAAACATTTTAGTTTTTGCTTTTAACAGTAAAACAAACAAACAAAAGGTTACATTACATTTGAAATTAAAATCTCTACACCATCCCCATCATTCTCACTCTCTACTCAATCAAAGGTTACCATGGGCCACCTTTGGGCACCTCTGGTTTAGTGCATGTAAAATACATTGATCCAATGGAGATTAGTCATCAAAACAAGAATGTGTGTGTGTGTGTGTGTGTGTGTGTTTGTGTGTGTGTGTAAAACGTACTTGAATTTGAACGTTTCCCCCAGTTCTGAGGCATTTCCAGGGTTGATTTCAAAAATACCACTGAAGGGATATGGATGGCCACCATATGCAAACTCTGAAGAACAACAATATGACAAACATGAAATTGGTTAAATAAAGATAAAATAATAAAAAAAATTCCACATAGAGCAACTCATCTCACTTGAAATTGGTTTTATCCCAATATTTTGCTGAAAAACTAATTACTGCAATGTCATTTTCCCCAATATTGTGTAGCAAGTCTCTTTTAGCTACTTGTTAACCTTTACAATTCAATTAAAATTACTTGTAAAAAATCATAACTGGCAATATTATTGCATATTATCTTGCAGATATCTGTAACTTGCATTTTTCGAAAGAGCTTATTTCTGTCATTTAAACCAAAAACAAAGAACAAAAAAAATAATAAAACACTGACTCCAAATTGGAAATTGAACCGAAAGTGCTAAAATGCAAACTCATTTTGGCCTACAAAAAAATCCCTGTTGCAGTCTGTTAGTGAGAACCTTAAAATTTCAATCAATCATGAATCAGTTCTCAAAGTTCCCTGTATGTCTGCTCTGAATCAGTGATGCTGAGCACTGTCTGCATTTGTGTGTGTGTGTGTGTGTGTGTGTGTGTGTGTGTGTGTGTGTAAAGAGCAAAAATAAAGAGGTAGTGAAAAGAAAACAGCATATTCTTTGTCACTTTATGACTCAGATCAGAATCAGAAGCCTCACTGATTGGCTTCAGCGTGTATTTACTTCTGTTGTATCTTTGCAGACATACTTACTGTAACGGCTGCTTATAGTTGAAGCTAAGTCATTTGACACAGGGTACAAATCATATTTAGGGAATTTAACTTCACACAACAACAATATAATAAATACAGAAAAAGCTTTTACTTTGTGTTTTAAAAAATGTGTAGTAAAATCCTTGTTGCAGCAGGGAAAGGAGCTGTTGACATCGAATTGAACCAGATTTTGGAATAACCCAAAGAATACAAACGTAAAAATAAAACAAAACAAAAAAATCTGAAAATGAGTTATGTGTAACAACAATGGAATGACACAAGGAGAAACTACTGAACTAGTACTGAAACGTATTTATTTAAGTCACATGAATTGCTCAGTTGTGGGTTTTTCACAGACTTCAACAGAGTGTAAAACTCTTGATGGTTCTGTTGGTCTCGTCTATCAAATTTGATCTTTAATTTGTATTTTCTATTGGATTCAAATCGGGTGATTGTCTGGGCCATTCTATAGCTTAATTTTCTTTCTCTGAAAGCATTTGAGAGTTTTTCTTGAGAGTGTCTTGCTGAAATGTCTACCCTGGTTTCATCTTCATCATACTGCTAGATGTTGGACTGAAATTAATTTATACTGAGGAAGGGCAGAGGGTTGCTGAATACATCAATACACAAATACACAAAGTACTGAGAGATTTCAGCTGCTGTCTGGGCTTTCACTGCCTTTCTACACCTCCCTTTCTTCATGCATTCAATACATTTTCCCTGCATCATTTCATTTTATTACACATAACTTAATTTGTAAACTAATTAGATTTGTTTTTTTTGCATATGTGGATTTCTTTGGTTGTTACAACATCATGCGTGTCAAAAATATCTAAATTTCTAGCCAACGGCACCTTTAGAAATATGTTTTCTAAGAAAAATGGTGACGTATTCAATACTTATTTTCCCCACTGTAAATATATTCACAAAACAATCAAAACACCTGTATTACGTATTCTAAAAAACACACGCATTCTTCAACTTATTCTCCAATTATTGTTTTGTTTGTCAAGTACTTGGTACATGCAGTGCATGCCATCACAGATTTATCAAAATCTCATTTGGAATTGGTTTTCAAAAACTTGCAATTTGAAGCCTCAAAGGTATCAAAGGAAAGGTATCAAAGGAAAATGCTGTCACTTAAATGACCACTTAAATGCTAATGAAAAAACTCAGATCCACATAACTGATAAAACTAAATGCAATGTCTGTCGCTTTGGATATAAACATATTTATAAGTAAACAAATAAACACTAAAGCAAAGAGCTTAGAATCACCAAGAGGCGACACTCAATAGAACGTTCCATTGCAACAGCAGCGCCCAGCAACAGCCCCAGATTCCGCCATTTCGGAGTAAATGCGATTGGCCGTTCATTGGATCTTATTGCTGTCGCGAGGGCAAGCAGCTGCTTTGTTTTTTATTTATTTATTTAAAAGTGCATTAAAGCTGAGATACAACCTGAAAGACGACAATACAGCAGTTACTATCACAATTATCAGCACTTTTAGTAGTTTATTTTACAGACTTATACACACTTATACTGACTTATACAGACTAGCTGTTGTTCTATTGGAGGTTTCATTCCAAAATTGCCGCCGCGCCATCTAGTGGCTGTTTCACAAATTACACAAGAGTGTCGCCTCTTGGTGATTCTATGCTCTTTGACTAAAGTGCCCTCTTGTAGAAATCTTGTTTATATGACATAATACTGCAAAAAAATATATATATTATTTATATTTTAAAGTGCCCTCTTGTAGAAATCTTGTTTATATGACATAATACTGCAAAAAAAAAAAAAAAAAAAAAATATATATATATATATATATATATATATAATTGAAAAATAAACATTGGGGCTTATAATTCAGGGAGGCTAATAATTCTGACTTTAACTGTATATAGCTATTCACACACAATACATAAATAGCCTACACTAATTCATTGTAAATTATTTTTACACTTTTGTTTCCATCATAGTATTTTTTATTTCTAAATATATCACTGATGAACACAAACCGTCTTCCAACAGCCATGCTTACTAAGCCTTTGTTACAATGTGTGTAACATTAATGAGAAATGAAGCTCCAGTAGAGGTCAATAATAAAATAATAATAATAATATAACTCAATAGGTTAATAGGTCACTGTACCTCTGCCGTAGATCTCTATTCCTGAGTGGAAGACTCCAATACCCAGAGTGGAGGTGTATTCATTAATCCAGTACTAAGAGAGCATGAGAAGGGAAAGAGATCATCACATAATCACCTATACATTCTGCTTCCGGACAGCTATATATAAGGCACTCTAATCAATGAATGGCGCACAACCCTGCTAGACATGCATTATACAACATATGCTTTAAAGTGGAGGGGGAGGGGGAATATTGAGAGAAATGTGTTTCTGTAAGGCCAAAAAGGTGCACCAGCTGCCCTTCATGAATAATAGAGGATGCAGAACATAATTTAATGTACACAAAGAAACTAGTCTATCCCTGGCAACTTCATGTGTGATTGTGTATGCCACATATGCATGTGATAGGTGATATTGTGTATACCAACTGAATGCACAAATTTATAATACCTAATGTAGTCACTTTGGATCTAAGCATCTAATTTAATGTAAATAGATGAATAAAAAATGTATATTTCCACCTTTATGTTGAAATATAATCAACATAAAGACACATAATGAGTCATTTACAGACATTTTGTCAGTACACTTATGAGTACACTATCTTAAAAAAGCAATAGGGTTCATCACCAATATACAGTTTATGATTACTATATATTTATATGCATATACTCACCAGCCACTTTACTAGGAAAAGCTTTTTGACTGAATATTACCACAAATATATCATCAGCCAATCGTATTGCAGCAACTCAGTGCATTTATGCGTGTAGACGTGGGAGAAAGGTTATTTAAGTGCTTTACAGTATGCTATGGTGCCAGATGGGCTGGACAGAGATTTCAGAAATTGCTGATCTAGTGAGATTTTCATACACAAGCGTCTCCAGGGTATACAAAGTATGGTCCATAAAGGGAAAAATACACAGTAACTGGTAATTCTGTGGGTGAAAATGCCTTGTTGATGCCAGAGGCTAGAGCAAAATGGCTGGACTGGTTCAGCTACAAAATTTCCAATATTTTCTAATGACTGAAAAAAGGTTGCTTTG
Organism: Danio aesculapii; assembly: GCF_903798145.1. Classification (NCBI taxonomy): domain Eukaryota; kingdom Metazoa; phylum Chordata; class Actinopteri; order Cypriniformes; family Danionidae; genus Danio; species Danio aesculapii. Next base: position 16,878,072 of record NC_079447.1, on the reverse strand, counting down.
TCAGAGAGTCTAGATTTCTGCTGAACCATTTCGATGGTAGAGTCAGAATTTGGTGTAAAGAACATAAAAACATGGATATATTCAGCCTTGTATCAATGATTCGAGTTACTGGTACTGCTAATGGTGTGGGGGAAAGTTTTTTGGCACACTTTGGGCCATTTTAATAATCAATTCACTCAAAAATGAAAATTATTTTATTAATTACTCACCCTAATGTCGTTCCAAATCCCTGAGACCTTGGTTTATCTTCTGAACACAAATTTAGATATTTTATGGCTCGTTTCCACTGTCAAAAGGTGTACCGAACTGAACAGTACCGTACCACTTTTTCGGCACCTTTTCGAAAGGGTACCAAACATGAGAAAGGGTACTAAAAAGGCGGAGCTAGACGTGCAGCTGAACGCTATTGGTTTACAGAGAGGCATCATTCGCTTACGCAACAAGCCAGAATAAAAACAAAAAACCCGCCATGTTTAAAATACACAGCGAGAGATTACAGCGGAATTACATATACATATAATAATGAGCCATGGTTGACCCGGGCTCAAACAAACCTTAAACAGCCACAAAGCCAAGAAGAAGAGCAGATTTACCCTGTGCCCCTTAGCTTTTTACGAGCCAGTCTGAGGCGCGAGCGGTTTCGCTTTCTTGCTTGTGCTCACCGTGCGTCTATATCTGAAATAACAAACTTCTTGAGCTGATGATGATAATAACCTGCGCTTGATTATTGACGTGCTTTTGAAACCCGATCCTGTCAGACACTGACAAACGCGAGAGTGAAGCGCGGAAAAACAAAGGAGAAGCCGGAAAAAAGGAGAACATTATTTTTTCAGCAAACGTGAACAAACTGCCATGTTTAACTATTATCATCACCTTTTGGACTATTATGAACTCAGAATGACGGAATTACTCTCCAACAGAGGCTACAGACACAGAAGATTACAGACACAGATGAGAAGTTTTCACTGACTGTGGGCTATATTTTGTGTTGTTTTTGAACCTAAATAAGGATTAAATGTCTGCTATGTGTAGTTCTTTTGTAATTGGTAACATATCAAAGATTGTAAGGGTCTGTATGTGTTCATATATGTTGCATTTATTTATTTATTTATTTTATATAATTGCAGACGTTACAGTAGGCTATTTCGCACTGTCATTGATCTGCAGTTATAATCAACTCATGTTCATAGAAAGGTTAGTAATGAACATATATATATAGAAGTATTTGTGTGTATAAAGCATCTGTTTTGTGAGAAGTGCCTCTCATATGGTATGCAAGATGTACAGCTTTACTGTAGACATTTTCTCGAGCGAAAATGACGTCGACTGAAACTTTCTGTCATACACCACGCCCACCAAAAGGGTACCCTTGGTAGTGGAAACGCAAGCCTGATAAAGGTAACCCCGTACTGACCCGTACCGTACCGTACCGTACCGTACCATTCAGCGAAAACAAGCCATAAAATGAAATTTCAGAGCTCCCTAAGCCTTCATAGACAGCAATGGTCCCAAGACGTTTAAAGGGTCACGAAACACCAAAACACATTTTTTGAGACGTTGACAGTCATATATGTGTCCCACGCTGCTAAAAACACTATCAGGACACATATATTTCACTAAAAAGGTTTTTGCATTTTTTCGAGCAAATTCGTTCTTCCAGTTTGAAAAGAAATTTTGAAGCTACGTCACTGCGATTAAATCCTTGTGTAAATTCCAGCGTGGAGACTGGATGTCTGGACGTCTTTGAACTTTCAGCATTAATTCATGAGATTGACTTGGTTCGAACCAATAAGCAAGCTCTATTGTGATTGAGGTGCAACTTCATTAATATGCATGCGGTGTTCAGACAGCATAAAGACGCCATGTTTTGTTGCCAAACGTAATTAAAACAAGTGGAAGGATTGTTCAGAGACATGGGTCGTCAGTGTTGCGTTTATAAAATGTGCCACAACAAAGGTTTTGTTTTCATTTCCCCACTATGATAGCGCAATAGGACTCACATGTGGATTACAGTGGTCTGCTAACACGCGCCAAAAATACGTTTGTAAGGAACATTTTTTACCCGAGAGCTTTTCAAATCTGGAAATGTAGAAATCCAGATTTGCCGCTCGTCTCCTTGCTTCCAGACATGCTTCCAGTTCATGTTGGATGTCCTGTAACTATGCATTTGTTCAGTGTGTGATCAGTCTTCTTTGTTTATGTTTATTCCGATGGCAAAGTTAGTATCGTCAGCAGTACTCTTTCAGTTTTTAAAGACATACCTTAGTCAAAATGATTTAGTTAAAGTAGGTAACTACAATATTTTGGACTGGAAGATCCACTGTAAATGCTGCTCATTGAATGTAAACACCTTAATTAAACTATTATCGTTGTGTAGGATTTTCGCTGCATTTTGTAACAGGACAGTCTATACACACACAACTGTGTTTCTACCGAAAAATGCAGCGGATATTTTTTCTCCCATACGGAGGCTGTATCAAAAATTCTATTTAAACTACACTCTTCCAGCAGTTCATCGCATCCAATATCTTGTTCGTTACGAGGGGCATGCATGAAATGTTCCTGAATGAAAGTGAAAGTGCCAAACTGCAGTTAAAGTCAACAAGTTAAGAATGAAACACCAGAATTATAACAAACTCCAGAGGAAAAGTGGATGGCGCTTTGTTGAATTATGTGCTATAAGATGTAAAACAAGATCATGAAAGGAACATTTAAAACGCAACTCATGTAAACATTTTAATCATATTGTCTTATTCACATTAAAGCAAATAATTCAATTACTGATGTCCATGTAAATGTAGTCATTGTCTATCTCTGCGTATGTGTTTGTGTTGCCTCTGTGAAAATCAGCGCGTGCATGTATTAAAACTCCCCTTTTCATGCAAACCCTTTCCTCTTTTACCACTCGACACTCCCACCTAAACAAAGCTGGACTCACCCACTTTCCTGACTTTTTTCAAAGTAGAGGTGTGAAAAAACCCTGCTCAGATGGGGGAGGGGGGTGTTCAAGGTCCTTTTAAGTGCAGAGAAGGAACCAAAAACATCTCAGAACATGCCATGTGAATTCAGTGGTTCAACTGTAATTATATGAAACTCCATGAATAATTTTGTATGGCATAAAAAAAAAAGTGTATACAACTTTGTTCACCTATATGTTCTCTCCCAAATTAAGCCACTGTGTGCGTGTACTAAGGGCAGTATTATATATTACTATTAGATTCAGAGGCAAGACACAAGCATCATATTGCCTGTAGTAAACGCACACCAGGATCTGATGCAGAACAAATAGGAAAAGAAGCTGTTTTGCAGCATTTTAGTTATTGGAGCTTCATCTGATTCTTTTTCTGAGCTTTGAACACCTCTGGACCGTTTCTGTCTATAAAGGATTAGAAAACGCTCAGATTTCATCTAAAATATCCTAATTTGTGTTCCTAAGATGAACAAAGGTCTCAGAGAACATTTTATTGACAAGACTCACTAGGGTGTGAATTAATAACGTCATTTTCTGTTTTAGGTGAACTATTGAGTGAACTGTTTAAAGGTGCAGCCCACCTGAGTATTGTTGGATGTCCATGTTTGGTGGATCCATATACCAAAATCTCTGATGATTATTCACAGTATCTTGTATACAACAATGCCACAAAGAATTGAGTTATTTCTGGAGGCATAAGAATCTGTTAAATCTGGTACTAGCTATAAAAGTTGCCAGTAAGTGTATTTTCATCTCATATTATAGATTCTGTCCTAGTGAAGTGTGTTTTGACTATTGGAGTGTCAGCGCCTCCTCATGCACTGGAGGAGAAACACACGCTCTCATCTCTACTCGCTTATCAATACTGCTGTCAATGCTTCAAAATAGGTTTGTCTAAAATGAGCCTTTGTGCTAACAATACAAAATTATCCATAACATTCTCCATAACAATACATTTCACCAGCAGAAGTGTGTGCTAAAGCTTTACGTCTGCATTGAATATTTGCATGCAAAATTAAAGTAAATAAAAAAGAGAGGGAAGTTGATGGATAATGTAACTTAATGAATAAAATAATTAATGCACTTACCATGTCATACACATTAAGGATAACGGGTTCATTTGCCATCCTGAGAGAAGCGCGCGCAAAGCCTCCAAAATAACGGGAGTTTATTGCTCTCCAGACAGCTGCCCAGCTCGCGCACCCGGGTGTCCCCCAAAAAGAGGTTAAACACTCAGCAAAGTCGCTACAGCAACATTCGAAAGGCTGAAACGCTATTTGAACGATCCGCTTTTGTCATTTTATCCATCAAATAATCATTCTGTGAGATGTTCAGGGGGGCTCGCGGGCCTAGTCGCGTTACCGAAAGAGAAACAGCGGCTGCAGAGGTAGACACGGGCGAGGAAAGGCAACAGGGCATCAGTTTCCCTCCACGGTGAATCCAGCGGGAGAAAACAGGCACTTGTGGCCTCCGGGAGTCAGTCTCCGGTAAGCGCGAGGGGAAGAGCGCACAGGCACCGAATAAGACCGATTTAACACCGGTTATCAAGAATACACACTAAAGTCCTGAAAAGGCGCGGATGATCGGTGATGATCCCGACTGGCTGTCAACCACACCAGGGGTATTAATTCAAGTTAAGATGATGGATAATCCATATTGAATGTTGCTGTACTGAAGCGCGCGCTCGCGGGTCTTTCGGTTTTGCCGGTTGTCTGAGCGCAGGGGTCGCGGTTGTGGTGCTGAAGGGAGCTTGATGCAGTCCCGACCGCCACAGCCATCAGCGCCGCAGTCCCGGTGTTTGTCCTCATGGAGGCCGCGCGGAGCTGCACGGAGGCTGGGTGAAAATCCCCAAGAACGATAAATTCACGGTATTGATGATGACATCACTACAGCCGGGTCGCGAGCGTGAGGACTCGAGTGTGCACTAGAATCAGCGGAGCGTGCGCTTATTACATCATCATGATGATGATCTGGACGCAGCGGCGCGCGCTCAGCTTCCCCCTCCATCCGTCCGCGCCGTACAGCGGGGCGGGGGCGATGCGCTATTCCCAACGAAAAATAACACGGTTCGCCGGATCCGGAGATGAACTTTTTCACTTGAGCTTGTAATTGTAACCTTGATACATTTCCTGCATATCTGCAATTATTCGCAAGTCTCACAAATCTATTTTTTATATGAATACGCATCTTTTATTGTTGTTTAACGTTAATATTAAACCATTCTTTCTAACTTAAGTGGACTGGGGGAAAATGAAAGAAAATAATGTAAAATAGCTTTTTTTGGTTAACTGAAATATAAATGTCAAAATAAGTAAGGGAGAGTGGAGACAGTTGCAACACTATTTGCATTTCCTTCAGTTTCTCTGAGTTTTTTTTGTGGAAACCCAAAATTTTACATAATAAAGCCACATCTGTCAGACACCCAACCCGCATTGCTATGTGTTCATATTATAATATATGCAGAATTTGAACAGACAAAGTCAAACATTGCAACTGACCCCGAGCTGGGGGACGGCTGCTGCAACCCACTGTGAGTTGCAACATTCACTGAAATGTAATAATAAAAAAATATTAGGTTGGATTTTATTTGTATTTTTTCATAAACAGACTAAATGTAAATTGGTTAACTTAAGTTTGTTGTCATATAAATACAGACTATTAAAAGAACAAGCAACAACCATGTTTTGGTCAATAATCAGGCCTACAAAAAAAAAACCCTGAACAAAATAGCTTTACTGAAATCTAGACTAAACCTTTACCAAACTACTTATGTGAACTTAAAATTGAATTAATCGAATAATTCATTCTATCAAATTAAATTACACTGAATCTGTAATAAAATTAGAATTGTACATTGTTAATATGGCAAGCTTTTAAATGAATTTTGTAATAGGGGAGAGTTGCTACAGCATGTACCTACTCTGTCAACCATGATTAACTTTCTGTGCAATGTACAAAAGCTTTACCGCTTGATAGCTACACATATTTGAAGCTAAGAAAACAGTGATTTATATTAAATGAATTATTAATTTTTTACAAAAACAGATTAGACAGCATGACATTTTTTCTGAACGTTAAAAAATTTACTTTAACACCTCAAAGTGAGTTTTATACTGAAGGAATTGTCATATATGGCTGATTTCTTTCAAATGGAGGGTCTACTGAGAATATGTAGTATGAATATCATTACTTTAGCTTTCCTGAATGGAGGAATAAGTCATTGCAACTGTCCCCAATCTCCCCATATATTGCAAACTACAATACATATTACTGCAAAATAGTTTTTAAAAGAAAAAGTGCAAGAATTTGCTGAAAATAAATATAGAATATTAAAGGCAATGCAAAGACTACAATATATCTTTGCTTTTTTCTTTATATTTTATGAATAAAGAAGCATTCCCAGAACTTCTGCAAGCTAAAAGATAAAAGCATGTTCAAAGGGGAAAAGCTCACTACACACCTACACTATAAAATGATGAGATGTTTTAAACCAATGCTGTCAAAGAGGGACAAAATACAACATTCGGGTTAATTTTTTAACCCAACAATCAATGTTTGACCTAACCTTGGCCTAAAACAACCCAGCTTATATTTGGAGTATATACATCGGTTCAGTGTAACATATACGCTTTATATTCCTCAGGGCTGTCATCTAAGGTTATAGTGTTTGAGTGATCGTGTTTCAGTAAAATAACACTGTTAAATCTAAAGGTTGTGCTTCATTTTAAATCAACATCTCTTTCCTGACAAATTGTCTGCCAACACCTAGAATATAAACACAGGAGTGTTATAAACATGTTTGCTGTCATTTAAAGATTAAAACAGCATTACAGAATGGAGAATTGTATTGTTGGGTAACTGTCATTTAGCAGATGCTGATTATTTATTATGCTAAATGCATTAAAAATGTAATAAAAATAATAACCTAAATCATATTCCACTCTTTCTGCTTCAGCGACATTGTGTAATGTAATATAAGACTCCAGAGGACATACTGCATTATCATTCTCTGTTGTTTCTCTCTCCTACTTTAAGTGCATTCAGCCCCTGCTGCCTTTGAGTGTATTGATTTCTGATGAGGAGAACAGAGACACACACAGACACACACAAACATGCACATACCAGTACTCGTTTGTCAAAGGCATCTACTTCCGAACAGAGAGACAGATGGAGAGACAACAGTGTGTCCGCTTAGACAGAGAGACAGTAGCAGTGCATCCACTCATACAGACAGCATGCCATCCAATCATCTCAACGGGATCCAGATGCAAGGAACTCCTCTGAACAGACTGTGGCAGTTTGTTGGTTTGTTATTCGATTCAAAATCTGCAGACAAGAGAGAAGCATGATGTTCAATGATACCAGAATGAAGGATTCAAATATTCTGACATTGTGTCCATGTTTATTTAAAGGGATAATTCACACAAAAAAGGAAATTTACTGACTGTTTACTCAACCTCAAGTGGTTCCAAACCTTTATGAGTTTATTTCTTCTGCTGAACACAAATGGAGATATTTCAAAGAAACTGGAATCATCTTTTGTGTTTAACAGAAGAAAGAAAATGAAACATGTTTGGAACAAGTGAAGGGTGAGTAAATGATGGCAGACTGTCCCTTTAAGATAATTAATCAATCGCATTGCATCAACTAAATTAATTCAGGCATGTAGAGCTGGTCAAGATGATCTGCTAAGAATCAAGAGCACCAGAATGGGATAGAAAGGTGAGTAAAATAATTTTGAACACGGACTGGTCTGAAAATATTAAAATACATCTTATTTTCATGCACAAACATCTTTAGGATTTAAATAGATTGGCTTAAGACGAGTGGAAATCCTTTGTGCATCAGTTTTGTCATTAAATATGCCTTCTTGATGTCTCATGTCAGAGGATAATAGCTAGAATCCATCAAAGCAATGATAAAAAAAGATGTCTAATAGACGTCCAAGCATAGACAAACCAAGGCTAAATTTGGGCTGACTGTGAAAATCTAATAGACATATTGTAAAAATAGACTAGTCAGAAAGACTTCAAATATGTAGTCATTTACTCCTGGCTATTTGATGACAAGTCTATGTATGGCCTATTGTTAGACATCTATTAAATATTCTTAGACAGCCCAAATTTAGACTTTAGCCAGACGTCTATGTTTGGATGTCTATTAGTCATTTTTAAACACACAAAAAACAGTAAACTACACTCACCAGAGTTGCAGAATTTAGAGTAAACAACATCAGATTACCTCTACTGTGACCTGTCTCACTCCAATTGAGCACACTGGGAGTGTGGTGAAATATTATTATCACTTTACGGATGAACAGCCTGCAAATGTATAAATCAGCAGCAACTAAGTAAGGTGTACCAAGTAAAGTGTCCGGTGATAGTGTTTCCTTGCCTGTGAAAACCTGAAGGGGGCAGTGAAGGTGAGGTGAAGACAGTTATTCAGCTGCTTCTGGTTTCTAATCATTGGTTTTAGTCGCTAAACAGATGCGTTTCCATCCTCTTATCAAACAGAAAAATGAGACAAAAAAAAGAAAACATGATTTAATACGATTTTAAAGTAGCCTACTGTGCTAGATAAACGTCTTTACCTCCAGAATAAGTAGCTTACATCGTCGACGAAGAAATTAGAAGTTGTTTTTATTTGTGGCTTCAACTGAAACTTGTCCAAACTTATTGTGTTTCTGTCTAATAAAATATCCTATTTTCGGTGTGCAACACAGCACGAGTGAACTGTTTGAATTAATACATATTTCAGTCAGTTTGGCAAATATTAATTTATGAATCTGGCGCAACATAAACAAAAACACTACAGAAATGTATACTTTTTATGTTCAGTTCGTTATATGTTAATCCCATGGAAATATTAGTAATGTTTTACTGAGGAAATTATGGTAAAATATTACTGAACAGACCTCAGATTACCCCCTCAGACATAACAATGGAAAAACAATACCATATGTTTAATTTAATAAACATCAAGTAACTTATGACAACATGGTTTCTAATCTCACTTACTAACCTAAGCTAATGCAAACTGGAAAACAATAACGTTAAAAACATTTTTAACTGTACAAAAGATAAAAATAGCATTTGTGTATGTAAAGTGCAAGCACATTTGAAAGATTTTTACTCCTTAGTTAACCATGATTTTATTAATGTAATAATATATTTTTGGCATATTGATTACCATTTGTTTACTACTAAAACCATGTGTAGTTTGTTAGGTTTTCTTTTGTATTTGTGAAAAAAAAAAAGGTTGATTGAGGATTATATACCAATTTGGCTGCATGGTGTCGCAGTAGGTAGTGCTGTTGCCTCACAGCAAGAAGGTCATTGGTTCAAGCCTCGGCTGGGTCAGCTGGCATTTCTGTGTGGAGTTTGCATGGCGTAGGTTTCCTCCGGGTGCTCCAGTTTCCCCCACAAGTCCAAAGACACGTGCTACAGCTGAATTCATCCATTTTCTTTTCGGCTTAGTCCCTTTATTGATCTGGGGTCACCACAGCGGAATGAACCGCTGCTATAGGTGAATTGGGCAACCTAAATTATCCGTACTGCATGTGTGTGAATGAGTGTGTATGGATGTTTCCCAGTGATGGGTTGCAGCTAGAAGGGCATCCGCTCTGTAAAACGTATGCTGGATAAGTTGGCGGTTCATTCCGCTGTGGTGACCCCAGAATAATAAAGAGATTAAGCCGAAAAGAAATGAACTGTACACAAATTTCAAACACCGGAAAGCATTGAAATCCTAAAGGTTTGTTTCAAACAAATGATTTATTCAATGCACAATGCATGTGAATGCAACATTATTTAAACAGTGAAACGTGAATGAGCATTTCATGAATGAAGACTTTACATTTGGATTGATCCACACAGACCTACAGAAGAACCCTGTTGTCAACACAAAAACACATTTGTAATGTACAGAGCAGACGTTACAGTCAGAAACAGCAGGAGCTGCCGGTCCTCAACTTGCAGACAGAGAGCAGCACTGAGACCAGCAGATCAACGTGGCAAAAGGCACGAGCTAAGAGAGGTGCAAAAAACATTAATGTACGAGACAATTCCACAAACACAAGCCATATACAACATCAACAATAAATCTATTTTTCCATTCTGATTGTGAATTCTAATTAGTGCAACCTCTAGTTTTTTCCCTGAAGGAGGAATAGAAGATACAATACAAGGCCTAGTGCTGATTGCAAATAAAGATACCAAACCTCTGCCCCAGCACTACTTCCACAGCCATGGAAAAGCATGTTCAAACATGGATGAGTGAGAAATTAAAGAATAAAAAAAGAGACAGAATTAACCCACATCATGCATACTTTAAAACATACTCTTGCACAAGCAGGTACCTGAGAAAACCTCAAGTATAATCTGTTATACCTCAGGCTCATTCCAGCGCTCTGAAAGAATAAAATCGTTCCTCTGCGGGTCTGTCTGCTGCTCCACCTCGGCCTCCATCTCCCGCCTGCAGTCCTTCTGTCTAGTTCACTTTACGGAGACTTCCCATTCAAACACAGTGCTCATCCGTCCAGATCCCTCATTTAACCGTACAATGTCATCGTCGGGCATGCTGGGGATTCTGGGTGAACGCCAATGATCATCACCGAATGAATTGTGAAAACATGTTACAGCTACATGTGTGTGTCGTCATCTCATGGAATAATCAATTAACAAAAATTCTCCCTCCATTAACTGGACTTCCATTTTTTTCCCCTCCATGTTAATGTTTTTGGGCCCTCAGCAGAACAGTTCGGGAAAAACTAAGAAAAAAATAAAGAGAAGCTTTAGTCTGTAAAATGTGATGAGTTAAAATGGGCCCCGGGGCCCTCGGGGATGAAAGCGCTTGTAAGAGATGAAACTGGCTGTCACAACGGCCAGAGTGACTACAGCAAACAGTGTCCATGTGCCCAAAGCAGAGGAAGACTCTCCGTCGGCTCGAGAGCTGGTGGGGCCGTTCTGCAGGACAGGCTGTGGACAGAAACAGATGTGCTTCATTTATTGACAGTTCTCAGTGTTGTGATGTACAGCAGGATCTTCAGCTGGCTTTACTTACTCGCTGCTGAATGCAGAGATGTACGTCCTCTCCTGCAGAGCGAAACAGCTCCACTGCTGCACCGTGAGACAGATTGTCCAGCTTTCTGCCATTTATCTACACAAAGGCAGAACGTACACTTGATACATCTTCATATCAGTAGTCATATAAAGAAACATAATCTTTTGAAACTGAAGCATAAAATACATTGATGTTTAGTTTGTTGAATACTTTAAAATCCTTTCTTTTGGAATAATTAATTATTTCATTAGAAAAATGTGTAAAAACAAAAAAGCATTTGGTAAATCATTAATTATTGACCTTATTCTTCAATGTGGAAGTGCGCTTGTTTTTGTGATCGTTTTAGAACTTCCGATTCAATTAGGAGAAATGACTAGAAATAATAAATGGCAAAAAAAAACACCACTTGCTCTACAAACAAACAGTGTGTTCATGACTATACAGACAAAAGCAAAATAATTTAAGTTTGCAACATCAAGTAGCATAACAAGCTGTTTTTAACGTCTAAAAAGAATGGACGTGAATGAGACTGGAAGTCTCGAGCCAAAAAGATTCAAATGGCTGCGCCCGCTCATGAAGATTAAGGTGAATACTGCGTATTTTTATATATACAGTTGAAGTCACAATTATTATTCCCTCTTTGAAATTTTCTTTCTTTTTTAAATATTTGCCAGATGATGTTTAACAGAGCAAAGACATTTTCACAGTATGTCTGATAATATTTTTTCTTCTGAAGAAAGTTTTATTTCAGCTAGAATAAAAGCAGTTTTTAATTTTTTAAACACCATTTTAAACTCAAAATTATTAGCCCCTTTAAGCTATATATTTTTCAATTGTCTACAGAACAAACCATCGTTATACAATAACTTGCCTAATTACCCTAACCTGCCTAATTAACCTAATTAAGCCTTTAAATGTTACTTTAAACTGTATAGAATTGTCTTGAAAAATATCTAGTCAAATATTTACTATTTTTATATTTACATCATGGCAAAAATAAAATAAATCAGTTATTAGAAATGAGTTATTAAAACTTTTATGTTTAGAAATGTTCTCTCCGTTAAACAGAAATTGGGGAAGAAAAGAAATAATAAACGGGGGCTAATAATTCTGACTTCAACTGTGTGTGTGTGTGTGTGTGTGTGTGTGTGTGTGTGCATATGTATAATATATATACATATATACATGGGGTCGCCACACCCACACAGACCTCATCATATACGAGTACACCCCTCACAAACCTCCCATATAAATTAATATTTTTTATAAGATGCTTTACAATATTCTATTTGTGCATTTACATTAGATTAGATTAGTCAGTACTGAAGCCAAATCTGGAGCTCATCTAACAAAATAACTTATGATAACAGTCCAAAGTTTCGCAGCCCAAATTTATGTTAGGGAAAAATAATACATAAAATTTTAAAATAAATAAACAATAATTTAAAAAAAAAATCAAGAGAAACAAAAACATATATATAAAATTGTTGAAATTTTGTAGTTTGTAATTTTTTTGCAATATTTTGCATGAATTTAATTGTATTATCTTTCTATTTCTAAAAATGTTCTGTGACTAAAATATCATTTTGATCAATATATCCATTTGATAAATCTGTTTTGTTCAAACACACCAAAATATATGACCTACATTCACTGAGAAATGGATAAATATATATTCATATATGCTGAGCACTATATACATATAATAACCAGAATATTTCAAACATGTTTACATTCATTTTTAGACAATACAACAGCAAAGCTTTAACTTTCAGGAGTTCATAATAGAAATCAATATTTTGGAGGAATAACCCTGATTTTCAGTCACAACATATCAAAACATTTGTTCTTCCCAATTGTCATTTACTAAAAATAAATGCTCTAAATTACTGTTTATTCAAAAAAATAAATAAAAGGAAAATGTTATTATCTAACTTAAACTCATACCTTTATCTATAGCTACATACATAATGCAAGAATAATAGTTGCTTAAATATAATATAGTAGATATCACAGATTTTGAATAGAAAATGTAAGACTGGTGTGCCAAACCATTAAAGACTTCTTATTAACTCCCAAATGTACATTATAGAACATTTCTGCGCCCCATATATTTCTTTCAGGATAACACAATCACATAAAAGCAGTGTGTAATGCTGAAGTTGCATGGTTATTCAGAGGCTGTGCACTAAAGTGGAATAGGGCCGTTCACAGGAATACAGTCAGCATTGATTTCCAGTAAATCGCTCATGTCCAGTTGCACTGCTGTACAGTGAAGTGGCGGTATTGATTCACAGTTAAGTATATGGACCATATTCAAGCATTATGCATTAGTCATTTGTTAGCCATGTAGTGGTTTTACCGCAAGAATTTTGTCTCCCTCCTGCAGACGTCCATCCAGCGCAGCCGCTCCATTTTCTTTGATTTTTGCCACATAGATCCCACTATCATTCATCATGTACTGCTGGTCCACTCCACCCACTATATTAAACCCCAGACCTGGCAGAGAAAAGATGACGTTAAACACAGCACAAACTACTGACATGATTAAATAGAGCCTGACAAATGTTCTGAAGGCCTTAATCTGATTTCTAAAGGTACACAAACTGACATGATCCCAGCTGCACATCATTTCTTAAAGCAACACGTCACTATTTTTGAATATAGTCTCATTTGACAACTTTACTGCAACAGTTAAAGGTCCCATGAAATTAAAATCAAGTTTTTTAGATGTTAGTATCAGTATTGTTAGTTTTAAGGATGATTTAAAGCTAGTGTACTCAAAAACACTGACAAAATTCACTTTTAGAAAATGTAAAACACATATAAACACGTAAGGCTTGTAGTTTTTCACTCAAACCTAAATAGTTCAATGGTTTTATTCATATCACCTCATACTTCACCTTCTCATCAAATCTTGACCAATCAAATGCTCTCTATTATCTGACATGCCCCGCCCCCTTTAAGACACTGCACATTTGATTCACTTGAGCTCAACCACTCTCACTGGCAGAGCGGTGATAAAGGAAAACGCTATTGGCAGTTTCTTAAAAAGGGGAGGGGCTACACCATGTCAGATGCTCTCTTTAGGTTTCGTTTGAAATTACATCAAACATTGAATAAAAATAAACATTTCAAAACACTTCACGGGACCTTTAAACGGTTGAGTTTTACCATTTTTGAATCTATACAGCTGGATCTGGCAATAGCATTTTTAGCTTAGCATAATGCATTGAATCAGATTAGACCATTAGCATGTCACTTTAAAAGGAAAACTGACTAAACTCTGGTCATTTTAAAGCATGACTTCTGTTGTTACATTGTGTTCTAAGATGATGGAAAATTAAAGGTTGCTATTTTCTAGGTGGTAAAAGTCAGTTTTTTTAAGTAGAGAGTTCCTTTGAAGGGACAGTTCAACCAAAAATGAAAATCTGCTGTTTATTTACTCGCCCTCAGACCAGTCAAGATGTCAGTGACTTTTGAACAAGTAAACAAATAAAGTTGAAATCATGCGCTGATTCAGAAAACGCAGGTCAATGGCTAGCAGCACTTTGAGAGTAAAAAATAACGAAACAGTAGGGCTTGGCGATTTGGCCTAAAATCTAAATCTCGATTAATAAAACACTTTAACTTGATTATGATTAATGAACGATTATTTATTTATTTATTTTATGGTTTTGCCCTCAAAGTTCACTGACAAGTTTTGTATGGTAAATATGCTCACATATTAGATTAGTAGTATTAAGAGAGATTTTTCAAAAGTAGGGTAGACTACTTGATTTTAAAATAATTGAAAACACACTACTTACCATCTACTATCTATGATTATCTATTGAACACCAACGCTGAACAACAGAAATTAAAACACACATTGCCTAAAGCACAGCTCTCTGCGCCACCCACCGTTGTCACCGCTAGCAAACCGACCAATCACAAAGCCTGAGCTACACGATGCTGTGACATGTAAGAACATTTTTTTGAGAGGTGTGCAGGTATGCGAAGACTGTGCCGTACTGTACTCGTGCCCTTGGCAGAAATACAATATCAGAATAAGTATAAAATCATAACATAAGTCCGCCTTAACAGAGTGGGGTCACGTGACTCCACACATGGTAGGGAAAGTAATTTAAAAAAATTGACATGGAAAAAGTAGATCGATTACAGATTCTGAATGTTGATTTCGATTATTTTTAGATTAATCGCCCAGCCCTAATAGACAGGCAAAACTAAATGAATAACCAAGACTCGAAATGACACATTTAGTACGTTTACATGGACACCAGTAATCCAACTTTAATACGATTAAAGAGCCCATATTATGGGTTTTTGAAAATGCCCTTCCATGTAGTGTGTAACACAGCTCTAAGTGAAGTGAAATATCCAGCTAAGGCTTAAATCTGTAAGTGTACAGTGTTTAAAACTATTGATTCATCTATAAAAGAGTCGACTCATAGTGCTTCAAACGAGTCGCCTTGATAACGAGTCATTAGGTGTTTCGCGATGACGCAGCCACGAAACACAAGCCTCGCCAGTAGTTACGCGCGCAAACCAGGGAGATTTGAAACCTGCGGCCCCGCCCACTAACACAGAAAAAACACTAGACACACACACACAGACGCCGCCGGTCGAATGAAGTCACGCTGTGCTCAGATGGATAATATTGACAGTCTCTACCCAAAGATGAGTTGTTAACCTGGTACAGTACACGCGGTTACTCTTTATATTCTCTTATCACATGTAAGCCACGTTAAAAACGTGACGCGTGCCGCATTGTTTACGGATTTAACGTTAAAGGCTTTTGTGAGCTCGCGTTCCACTGCCGTTTGTCGTTGCTATGGCGATCGATCGTAAGCTAGGAGACAGGAGACTCGTGTCACTTTCCCTAGTTCTTCTGAGGAGCGTTGTGTGTGTGTGTGTGTGTGTGTGTGTGAGAGAGAGAGAGAGAGAGAGAGAGAGAGAGAGAGAGACTCGCGTCGCTTTCCCTAGTTCTTCTGAGGAGCGTTGTGTGTGTGTGTGTGAGAGAGAGAGACTCGCGTCGCTTTCCCTAGTTTTTCTGAGGAGCGTTGTGTGTGTGTGTGTGTGTGTGAGAGAGAGACTCGCGTCGCTTTCCCTAGTTCTTCTGAGGAGCGTTGTGTGTGTGTGTGAGAGAGAGAGAGGGAGAGGGAGAGAGAGAGACTCGCGTCGATCTCCCCAGTTCTTCTGAGGAGGGTTGTGTGTGTGTGAAAAAAGCCTTACACTATGAAGCGCGTGTGCACTGTGACTACTTTTATATAGTTGATTACCAGCTGGGCATTTCACTCTGTCTCGTGCTGAAGCCTGTCACTGTCGACCAATCGCAGCAGGCTGTCATCGGTCCAATCAGCGCAGATTAGCTTCGCGCTGAGGAGGGGGTTGGGAACAAATGAATCGCTGAACGATTCATATGGGAGTCGTTGGGATAATTAGGTAAAAATAAATGCAGGTTATAAGACCATCAAAGTGTTTTATGACCTTGCATGCATATTAGACTGTTGTTGGAGACCCTTACAACCTAAATATGACCCTATTTCATGTATAATATGGGCTCTTTAAGATAATACTCTGATTAAGAGTCTACCATGTAAACAGCGATTTTTGATTAACTTAATCAGATTAAGATCATAATCGAACTAAATAGAAACCTAATTAAGATATGTGGAGTTTGCCGATTTTAGTTGCATTATTTTTTTAAGTGCAGTACAGACATGTAAACACCTTAAACTATTACCGTCGAGAAGGATTTTCGCCCCATTTTGCAACCGGACAGTCCATACACACACAGCTGTTTGACACTAATCTCTGCACCTACCGAGTCAGTGAAGGATCACAGACACCTGCATCGTGAAATGCTGAAGTTTTTTGTCACATACGGGATGCGGTATCAAAATCCATTTAAACTACACTCTTCCAGCAGTTCCTCGCATCCAATATCTCGTTTGTCATGGGGGACATGCATGAAATGTTCCAGAATGAAAGTGAAAGTGCCAGACTGCAGTTAAAGTTGACAAGTTAAAAACGAAACACCTGAAATTACATGAAACTCCGGAGGAAACGTGGATCGTGTGGTGACGCGATGGCGTTAGTTGAACTATGTGCTATAACATGTAAAACAGGATCATAAAATGAACCTTCACAAAGCAACTCATGTAAACACCTTAATCATGTTATTGTCTTATTCAGATTAAGGCAAATAATTCCATTACTGATGTCCATGTAAACGTAGTCAATGTGTTGACTGAGACTGCAGCTCTGCACAAGACGTTTGGCCAGCGGAGAAATTAAAATGGTTGTGCCCAACTGAGTCTGGTTTCTCTCAAGGTTTTTTTTCTTCACTTCCGCCTTTAGTGAAGTTTTTTTTCCCTCTCCGCTGTCGCCACTGGCTTGCATGGTTCAGGATCTGTAGAGCTGCGCATCGATGGACACTGGACACTGAACCACACTGAACTGAGCTAAACTGAACTGAACTTGAACACTACAAACTGAACTACACTGTTCCTATTTACTGTGACCTTTTATGTGAAGCTGCTTTGACACAATCTACATTGTATAAGCGCTATACAAATAAAGGTGAATTGAATTGAATTGAAAGTGTTGTCCTGTGAAGCAAAATGATCAGTCCGTGCAAGAAACTGAACATTATTTACAACACTCTCAACATTAACTCAGTCTCTGCAAACAGTTCAAAGTGGTCTGGAGTGTGAGCTTTATCTAAAACTTTCTATACAGGTTTCAGCATCAAGGATAAACAAAAGTACCATACTGATTTATTTCTTAATAAGATTTATTGCTGTACACCTTATTATGCATCAAAGCTTTTGCACTTCAGATTGTCATAAACATGTTCAGGGCCGGTTTTATGAGGCTATGTAATAAAGGTAATAAGAAATGTGCATTTTTTATTCAATGTTTGACGTAATTTCAACCAAAACACGAAGAGAAGGTGGGACATAGTGTAGCTCCTCCCCTTAAAAACAGCCAATAGCATTTGTTTTATCACGCTCTGCCAGTGAGAGTGGTTGAGCTCAAGTGAATCAAATGTGAAGCATCTTAAAGGGGGCGGGGCATGTCAGACTCTAGAAAGCATTTGATTGGTCATGATTTGAATAGAAACTGAAGTATGAGGTGACGAGAATAAAACTCTTAATTGATTTAGGCGGAAGTGACAAACTACAAGCTTTACATGTTTATATCAGATTTATATCTTCTTAACACAAATTTTCTCATTGTTTTGGAGCACACTAGCTACTAGATATCCTAAAAACTAACAATACTGATACTAACATCTAAAACACTTTATTTCATGGGACCTTTAAAGGTAATATTGTTGCAAAAAATGTCATGTCTTCATGAGGCACCAGGAGTCACAGTCACTCTTTCTGTTTTGCCTGTATATGTTGGCAGTGAGTGACTTGTATTTTATGTGTAACCAAGGACCAGTTTCAGCTAAAAACAATCTTCTATAAAATTATTCTTAGTAAATTAAGCAAAGCAAAGTTTCATTTTTGGGTGAACCATCTCCTAAAGACAGAAACATAGACTCAGAAAACATCACCGTAAAAAATTACATTTTAATGTACAATATAAGAAATGAAAACTGCTATAACTGTTGAGTTATGCAATAGATAAATACTTTATAAAAGGGTTGTTGGGTATAAAGTTGCAGTTCAATAAACAAATTCCTCAGCTTTTCTCTTTTATGTATTTTGTAAGAAACCGATCAAACTGTATTTAATGTCATAATAATATAAAGCAGTGACAGAGATCTTGACCTCCATATTAAACATGGCGAGATTTAATTAAACAAAATTATTTTCATATTATAGTGACTTTAATATTAAATTAATGTACACAACAATAAGCTGAATATGTTTGGCAGATAAGAGTGTTAAGAAACAAGCTCCAATTTTAGCACAGTCATGCATTGCACAGTCAGTGTACGCAGGTGGACAGTCTTGACCTGATTTTTAATGTATGATCATAATCATGTTAAACATTATATAAATCCAGAATCTCGTTTATTATAAAAAAGGACACAATCTTTCCAGTACTGTAAAGTGGGTTTATTTTTAAAGGGGCGGGTCTGGAATCAATTAAACACTGAATTGATCCCACAATGTTGATGATGACGCATGATGTGTCTATTATTGGTTTTACAATCAAACCATTTATTCAAAATAAGTCAAAGTCCAGAGGAGTCAGTTCAGTTGAGTCCATGACCCCGCAGAGGTCACACACACACACACCAACACATTACATAAGAGTTTAATCAAAGTCAACAGTCAACTGAATGTGAACTAATGGACTAGAATCAGATCCGTTACTGCTGAAAAACTTCAACAACACTCATCAGGTGTACAGACACTGTGTGCGAGTGTGTATATTTTAATCTATAACGCTGTTTGTGCAATAAATCTTTCATTTTCTTATCTGGAGTGAACTTTGGCTTTCATGAACACACAAACGTCTCTAGATAACATGACCTGCTCGATTGAAGAGCACTTTCGGATCCGCGTTTTCTGTCTGTCTTCACGGCGCATGTTAGACCAGGGTTTACCGCTGGAGCGGATCGGGCCGAACAGCAGCACGGAACCGCCGGACAGAACCGATTCAGCGGCTCCAACAGTGCAGGAGATCAGAGGACAGAGACAAACTTACCGGCCGGGCCTCTTTTCAGCGTGAATTCAACATCACTTGGCGCGCTGTGTGCAGATCCGTTCATGATGTCGGAAAAGTTTCACTTTTATTCCAGAACAGCTAAAACCCTCCTAAAGACTGTAAACTCCGCCTGCTTCCTCTAACGCTGCCGGGGATCCTGCTCACCCGCCACTGCCGCCTACCGGACACCACCGGTGCTCTTTCACTCTGCACTGCAGTGATTGGATAACGAGTCACTTGAGAGAGTCGGCTCTTGCGAACAGTTCAGCAGCGGTTTAAAATTAGATTCGGTAACTACGTCGTGACGTGGTCACTGACATTGCAGCGTTTTTTATTTATCATTATTTTTTTACTGCATAACCATCAGGAACAAGCATACAACACAATATAAAATATGAAATATAAAAAACTAAAATAACAATGGTAAAAAAAACAAAAAAATTAATTACACATAGTGTACAGCACTTCTACATCTAATGGTTTTAAGAATTGACAGGGGAATCAAAAAGTGTCATAATAATTGATACATATCTCAAATTTTTGGCTTTTTAACAATTTCACAGTAGAAATAAAGTCAAACTCGATACAAAAAACTGTTAATGTGGGAGATGATTTAGCAAATTTCTGTTTGCCAATAAAATAAAGAGATTAACAATATATTCAAGACATTTGTTGTATTTGTTTTCATAATAAAAATAATATCTTGTAATGTAAAATAATAACTAAGTTTTGTCTTTTTACTAATATATTTATTTGGCTAGATCCTTCCAGAAATTCTGACATTGCACACTTCAATATTGAGTTGAGTAGTTAAGTTGTTTTATATTTGTATATTTGTTCAGTGACCACTTGTGACATGCTCCCTATATTGTTTACCATGGTAATTTGAATATTCGGTCTGAAATAACATGTAAGTATGAATTCAAAACAACAGCACTGTTTGTTTGACTGTAAATCATGTTGTACGTTGATAGTCATTGGCTGCTAATATGATTTCACTATTAGAGTTTGCAAACAATACTTTTCTGAAACGATATTATTAAGGAGAAAGTCTGAATGTGTGAAAATAAAACGAACTTTTCTCCAATTGATGATGCGGTGATGTTGCGGGTGACCTTGATGGATTTCTCCAGATTCCTCCAGATTTTTCCAGGCTGCAGTTAGTAACTGTGGAGTCTGCATTGATAGCCTGAAGGCTTATACATTAGGCATGGGACAATAACCGTTTTCAAGGTACACCGCGGTTTAGAAAAGTCAAGTTTTTAAAACCTCCAAAATTTTCTGTAATACCATTCCTAAGGTAAGTGTAAGATTTTAATTTACTTTTTTGTTTGTTTATTTTTTAGGTCAACAGTATCTCTAGCAGAAAATATCCAAATATGCCATTTTAAATGGTAAAGAAATCTGTGTTTTTGAAACAAATGAAGACAGCAGAAGTCAATGATTCATTTGATTTATTTAGCCTGACATGTTTATTCCTCCAAAATATATTAAATCTTTCAAAAAATAAAATATATTGTTTTCAAAGAGGTAAAAAGTTGCTGTTTTTTACCCAGACATTTAAAAAGAATATATTTTAGAGCCGTAACCACAATACCGTGAAACCGCGATACTTTTATCCAGGTTATCTTATACCAGTCCATGCCTATTATACTTAGGTATATAGGGTGTTTTTGATTAGGCCACAACTTTCTCAGTTTCAGTAAATGGAATGACTTTTAGCCACAAATCCTATTTTGACACATATTTTAGTAAAATGCTTTGGAATTTTTTACAAACTCAACAATATAGTCTGGGCTACCCTTTTGTTGTGTTTTTTTTTTTTTTGCCTCTTTGACTTCCATTGTAAAAACATTTTGATTGCCAAGCCATGACACCATATAATTGTGCAGTCTTGATTGGTGTTTTTTTTAAGGTGATCTTTTAATATTTTCTTGTTGGTTTTGTGATATGTATTAATGCTCACATTTTAAGTCTTTAATTTTGATCTACTTCAGTTTTTATATTTTCTTATTGAATTTTGTCGGTATAAAAAATTAATGATTAATTTTATTGAATTGTTTTTATTATTGAATTACTGTACCTGGTGGCTCAGTGGTTAGCACTGTCACCTCACAGCAAAAAGGTTGCTGGTTGACTCGACTCTTGGCTGGGCCAGTTAGCATTTCTGTGTGGAGTTTGCATTTTCTCCCTGTGTTCTCATGGGATTCCTCCGGGTGCTCCGGGTTTCCCCATAGTCCAAACACATGCGCTATAGGTGATGAATAAACTAAATTGGCCATAGTGTTTGTGTGTGTGTGTGTGTGTGTGTGAATGGATGAGTGTTTCCCAGAATGGGTTGAAGCTGGAAGGGCATCCGCCGCGTAAAACATATGCTGGAATGGTTGGCTGTTCATTCCTTTTACATGTCCATGTATTTGTTTATTTATTTTTGCTATTTTGTCACTCTCTACAGTTTTGTACGCAGTGCGCAGTGGCACAGTAGGTAGTGCTGTCGCCTCAGAACAAAAAGTTCGCTGGTTCGAGCCTTGGCTGGGTCAGTTGGCGTTTCTGTGTGGAGTTTGTAGTGCATGAGGGTAAATGAGTGTTTGTGGATGTTTCCCAGAGATGGGTTGTGGCTGGAAGGGCATAAAACGTACTGGATAAGTTGGCGGTTCATTCCACTGTGGCGACCCCGGATTAATAAAGGGACTAAGCCGAAAAGAAAATGAAAGAATGAATAACACTGATTAATATTCATTGCATTTATACTGAAGTTACTAAAATGTTCATTTTCTGTGCCTGAATGCTTTAAACTGTCTTGAAATGGGTACAACCTCAAAGTCCTTATAACAAATTATACTTTTTTTTGATAGCTTTATGGTTAAACTTTGCAATAACTGCACAGGCATGTGTGTTTTTAACTCCTACTCAACTACAATCCTGATTTCACAGTGCAGATCCTGCGATGCACACTTGGATTAACTTTTTAATATCACAACCAACAGTGGAGATGCATCATATACACACTGCAAATTTGAAATACACATTAGCGTTGATGGCATGTCCAATGTTGCATTCACACCAAATGCCTAGCAGCATGTCACTCTCTAGTTCACTCGCTGGATGTTCTCTCCTTTCATGCATTTTTCTGCTAAATGCATTTAGTTGAAAGTGAAAAGAAAGTTTACCATTTATCATTTGTAACCTTGTATTTTACAGAATTATTTATACAGTACATGCTAGTGGTGTTATTTTACATTAGATTTTTTTTAAACCCTGTACCTGAATACTATTTGACTGCCCTGAAATCCATAAAACACTGTTTATCATGCTTCTCTATCACTTACTTAACTTATTTTAATTCTCTTTTCTAGATCTATGTTTTTAATTTATTACAGTTTAACT
This sequence comes from Danio aesculapii, assembly GCF_903798145.1. Taxonomy (NCBI): domain Eukaryota; kingdom Metazoa; phylum Chordata; class Actinopteri; order Cypriniformes; family Danionidae; genus Danio; species Danio aesculapii. The sequence goes on along the minus strand of NC_079447.1, from coordinate 16,854,980 downwards.
ATAATTAACTTCCCTACAGAATTATCCCAATCAATTTGATTGAATAAATTCTTTCCAAATAGTCGTTTTCAAGTTTTGTAACAAACATGCTGCAATATTTATTGTGGAAAAACTAAATGTCAGATTTTTTCCAATATCGTGCAGCCATACTTTGCAATCAAAAACAAAACGAAATCTAACGAAAGGCTAGTCAATTAAAACAGTAAAGGGACAGTTCACTCCAAAATGAAAATACAGTCATCATTTACTCATCCTCTGTTTTTTTCTAACTTGTTAAAGTTTTATTATTATGTTGACCACAAAGTAGTTCAGTTCATTTATGGTGAGCTCTGTAAGATGGCGTGATGTTGATGGGTTTGTGTTTTTTTTCTCAGCAGGTGTGTGTGTTTCAGTAGGTGATGTCCACCATAATTTACCCTCTTGACGAGGCTCTAGAGCGAATGATGCAGGAGCAAACTGCATTGCGCAGCAGGAGGAGAAGCCCCTGGTTTTCATGAACCAGATTGCGCTGATTTATCAGGTAGCTGTCGTGCTCTTGATTGGTCAGGAGGCAGCTGTGTGCACTGATTGCCTAATACCGCGCCCTTACAAAACATGTGACGCAGCTTAATCCTGTGTTCTGCCGTGATGCCGCAGAAATAGAAGCGGTGTCTAAAATCGAAACCTCAACGCATCATCATGATGGTTAGCACACAAAAACTCATTTTAACTCCGAAAGTATAGCTTTTTATTGCGTGTCGCGGCGCCTTATCGTGCGAAGTTAGGACACAGTGCCAGGGTGCTCTGATCGGTAAGGTTGCCTTGTGTTCTCCGACTGGTCAGTTGTACCCTGGGTCCTCTGGTTGGTCAGGTGGCCGTACGTGCGCTGATTTATCAGGTAGCTGATGTGCTCTTCATGAGCCATACCTGCGCTGATTTATCTGAAAGCTGATGTTCTTTCTTGATCGGCCGGATGGCCCTGGGTGCTCTGATTGGTCAGGAGGCAGCTGTGTAAAGGCATAATGCCCGTACGGGACACAAACTGTGCAATTTTCTCTCCTCTGCTGACAAAAGAGGAGGAGGATAAAAGGCATGCATCTCCAAAGCAGAACAGTTATAAGCAGAATCCCTGACCTTGGGAACGAATACCGGATTTGGTAGCAGTGTAACCCTGTCATCATCCTGGCTAAAATCCATGCACGCTTGATGCACCGACAAAGCATGCAGCTCACTCGCTCGCTTAGCTGAGACTAGAGCGAGTAGTAGGGCCATCTTCAGTGATAGGAGCTTAATAGCAATATCCTCCAGAGGTTGGCATAGGGCCCGAGTTAAAGCGCCCAGAACTAGAGACTGATCCCATGACGGGACCAGCCGTTTCACCGATGGTATCACGAACTTCACTCCTTTTATAAAACGGCATGTAAGGGGGTGCCGTCCCGCTGAAACCCCTTCGAACCCCACATGGCAGGCGGAAATAGCAGCCAGGTAAACTTTAATGGTAGAGAACGCTCTTCCATTATCCAGTAAGCTTTGTAAAAAGCAGAGAATATCCCTCACCGAACACTGGAAATGGATAAGCCCTTCATTAGTGCACCAGTCCTCAAACACAAGCCATTTCAGGTCGTACAGTGAGCGCGTTGAAGGAACCCTAGGTGCATCCAACGACCGTTTACGATCTGCCCTGAAATACGGCTCCCCATCCCGTTAGAGATGCGTTCATAATGACAACTTTTCTCAGAGACACACTCCCCAGCGGAGCCCCTGATCGGAATATGCAGGGGTTTTTCCAGTGGTGGAGAGCCATCACGCACTTCGTGGATATCCGCACGCCGCGCGAGGTGCCTGGAAGGGCACAGGCGCTTCGCGGTAATCCAATGCTGAAAATCTCTCATCTTTAATAAACCCAGCGGGATCACAGACAGAGATGAAGCCATCATGCCCATCAGACGGAGACAGGTTCTGAACAACACCAGGTTTCCTTTGTGAAAATGCATCAGGCATAGACCGAACGTTTGCCGTTGTTGATTCTGAGTCCCAGCTTTGTGAGATGAGACAAAAGAGTCTCTGCATCCCGCTCCGCGCTCGCATGAGCGAGTGCATATCAGATAATCGTCCAGGTAAGTTGATATGCGTACACCCTTGTGTCTCAGCGAAGACAGCGCTGCTTCCATGCATCTGCTGAACACCTGCAAAGCTAGACTAAGCCCGAATGGAAGAGTAACAAATTTGAACACTTCGTTCAAGGAAAACCTGAGATATTTCCTGTGTGCTGGATAGATGCTTATATGAAAGCAAGCATCTTCTGCTCTGTGCTGTGGGGTTTAGGCAGTCTGGACACTTTAACAAATTTTCTGCCCTGCGTTGGAGGAATGGGCCGAGCAGCAGGAACAGGAGGACGTGATGGCTTTTTACGAGGCAAGCAGAGGTCAAAAGTTTCCTCGTCCTTCTTCTTAAGGTCGCATCTTTGCCTCATCGAAGCGACCGACTGACCGAATAGACCACTCGAGTCTACGGGAGTGTCGAGATAATCAGTTTTTTCCCTGTCCCCGATACTCGAGAGATTAGGCCACAGCGATTGCTCGCCCGCAACAGCGAGAGCCATGGTACGGCCGGAGCTTTGCACCGCCCCACGTGAGGCGCTCAGATTGAGGTCTGTTATGTTACAGATCTCTTCCCAGACCGCCGGGTTTGGATTGTCGGTGTTCAGCTGCGTGCCAAGCTCCTTCAATTATTCGGCATGATAGGCCATCAGCAATGAAGTGACGTTCAAAGCCCTCACTGTTAGCGCTGAAGATTTATATATATTCTGGTACATGGAAGCAATGAAGCATTCCATCTTACTAGGGAGGAACGGTGTGACCAATGAGACAGCAGCCCGCCTGTTTGGATGCAGGTGAAGAGCCACCATCTGCTCGACCACTGGAGGGTTAGAGAGCCCCAGCCCCTTCATTTCGCTCGCATTGAGCGACTAGTAACCCTTGAAGGGCACGCGGTTGATAAAGGGTTATCCTATGACCGCTTCATCTCCGTGATGCAATCTGGGAGAGCAAGAAGCAGTTGTTTTGATGGGGGAGCGCTGGGAGCGCACATCATACACATCCCATTTAACTCCTGGATGACCAGGAGTTACAGGCCATGCCACGCCAACCTCTGTGAGGTCGCAATCCACCACCGTCGACGCCACCTCACCGCTCTGCATGCTAGCCGGCCTGGATGCGTGGGAAGAAGGGAGGATGACATCCTCCTCCTCATCGTCTGGCTCATCTCAGAGGCGTCTCATCATCCTCCTCCTCATCCCCTTCCATCTCATCACCACCCGTCAGTAGCTGCTGGTCGAACAGCGGCTTATACTCGGGGTATTCTAACTCCATGATATCCCCCCACAAAGCAAGGAGGAGAGGATTTGGCATCATTAGCTGACAACAGAACGGCAGAGAGAACCGGATCGTCCTTGGAAGATGTCGCCACTCGAAGCCTCCTCTCCAAAATCCTCATCGGCATTGCCTGGCAGTGCACGCAGCTTTCAGGGTTCGCCAACGAGGCCTGGGCATGCTTCACACCCATACATGCGATGCACATCGGATGCAAATCTCCCCGAGATCATAAATCCGCACACTGACGGACAGGATCGCGAAGAGGTCTCCTTCCCCTTCTCCGCCATGACTGTGAGTCGAAATCACAGTCTTAGCGCGCCTTAACGCGTTAGCTATCAGTCGCTGCTAGTAGAGCGCACTGATTGGTTCGAATCAAGTCTTTCTCATCAATTAATGCTGACAGCTCAAAGACGTCTTGTTTTACCCGCCGGCACATGCCTTGCGTGTAGTCTTGCATTCATACTTCTGCATGCTGTTTGTGTTGCTCTGGAATAATGCTAGCTGGCAGTAGGTTTATGTTCCTCTGTGTCGAGTTTCTTTGCGGGTGTTTTGTTTTTCTTTAAATGTACAAGTAGCTAAAACTCGCTCATTCAGAGGCGGGAACTGGCAGACGTGCAACAACTTTAAACATAAGGTAAACACAAAACAACAGTTTCCATCTGGAGCTATTTCACAGGACTCAACGTCTTGTAAACACTCGCTCCAGCTCACAAAAGATGATTTTCATCATAGGTGCTCTTTAAGTCAGAATTTGCCAGGAGTATGAATATATTTCAGTCTTAACTGTATATATGTGCGTGTCTATTAGTGTCTAAATTGTCATGCTGTCCTACTAAAACAGTTGCCTTGACCAGTGAAAAGCACAATGTAGTGCAAAAAACACGTTCAGATATGAAATAATATGTCCAAGCACATTTTAATCAGGGTAATACAGCATTCGTTTGGACAAAATAATTTGCTTACCTCCATTATCTCATAATTTTCTTTAAAATAATGAACATTTTCCAACATTCATTCCAAACAAAAGAATATTCAGCCATTTGGATCTGCTTTTTTCCAGCTTAGTGTCACAGCTCTGCTCTGAAGTCTCCTGAATTAGAGTTTATGGGCCCACGTGGGCATCAGTACACGTTTGATTTTCACTAAATCAGTCATGTTCTGGTATACATGCAAAAAGGGTAACTAGCAGAATGCACTCTGAAAGGTAAGAAAATAAAGATAAACAGAGTGATAATAACAGCATCCTCTCAGAAGAGTCAAAACATGTTATATATCTCTACAGCATCTTACTTGTTTAGATCATGTGGCCATCATGTGTTTGACTAAACTGCCTTAGAGATACAAGAACTTTTAGAAATGTTCACTCTTTCAGACATAACTGATATTTTCCAATGTTTACCAATGATTTAGTGTGTCACCTCCACATTATTGAACTGCTCCTACGCCTCTGCTGTGTGTGTGTGTGTGTGTGTGTGTGTGTTAGATCATGCTGGGAGCTGCGCTGAACAGAGTCACGTCTCCTGTTATGCGCAAACGAGTGACGTCCTCCATCCCGCCTGTCCTGTGCTCAAACTCCAGCAGGTGAACACTGTCCACAGCCACCTTAAACCCGTCCGTCTCCACCAGGATTTTCAGCTGCACACAAACACAGTATGAGAATCAGATCACCCTGATACACTTCAAACGAAAGATTGGGACGTCAGTTTGAATGAAACTGGGCCAAAATGAAGTTTGCATGGAGTTTTGGGAGGCTGAAAATAGCTTGCTAAAGACCCCAGCAGTGTTGGGTTAGTTACTTCAATAAAGTAGATAATTACTAATTAATACATTAAAATTGTATTCAAATTACTTTTCTAATTAGTTTGTCTAAAAATAATACAATTACATGAAATCCCTTAAAGTCTCAATGCATAGACAATAAAAGTTAAACTCTTTTAAGAGTCAAACAGTTCATAAACAGCATATACTGACAAAAATATCCTACTCTTTTCATTGTTTCTTAAGCATTTGCAAATGTAGGACAAATATATACCTCCTTTATTTAGAAAATGGGTTATTAAGCTACGTATATATATATATATATATATATATATATATATATATATATATATATATATATATATATATATATTCATATTTGCCGGCCTCTTTACTATGTACACCTCACTAGTACCAGGTTGGACCCAATTTTGCCTTCAGAACTACCTTACTCCTTCGTGGCATAGATTCAACAAGGTACTGGAAATATTCCTCAGATATTTTGGACTATATTGACATCATAGCATCACGCAGTTGCTGCAGATTTGTCAGCTGCACATCCTTTCCACCACATCCCAATGGTGCTCTATTGGATTGAGTTCTGGTGACTGTGGAGGGCATTAAAGTTAAGTGAACTCATTGTCATGTTCAAGAAACCAGTCTGAGATGATTCACGCTTTATGACATGGCGCATTATCCTGCTGGAAGTAGCCATCAGAAGATGGGTACACTGTGGTCATAAAGGGATGGACATGGTCAGCAACAATATTTAGGCAGGCTGTGGCGTTGACATGATGCTCAATTGGTACTAATGGGCCCAAAGTGTGCCAAGAAAATATCCCCCACACCATTACACCACCACCACCAGCCTGAACCATTGATACAAGGCAGGATGGATCCATGCTTTTATTTTGTTGGCAAATTCTGACCCGACCATCCGAATGTCGCAGCAGAAATCAAGACTCATCAGACCAGGCAACGTTTTTCCAATCTTCTTTTGTCCAATTTTGGTGAGCCTGTGCAAATTGTAGCCTCAGTTTCTTGTTTTTAGCTGACAGGAGTGGCACCTGGTGTGGTCCTCTGCTGCTGCAGCCTATTCGCCTAAAGGTTCGACGTGTTATGAGTTCAGAGATGCTCTTCTGCATATTTGAGTTACTGTTGCCTTTCTATCAGCTGGAATCAGCCTGCCCATTCTCCTCTGACCTCTGGCATCAACAAGACATTTTTGCCCACAGAACTGCCGCTCATTGGATATTTTCTCTTTTTAGGACCATTCTCTGTAAACCCTAGAGATGGTTGTGCGTGAAAATCCCAGTAGACCAGCAGTTTTTGAAATACTCAGACCAGCCCGTCTGGCACCAACAACCATGCCACGTGTAAAGTCACTCAGTTTGAACTGCAGCAGATCGTCTTGACCATGTCTACATGCCTAAATGCATTGAGTTGCTGCCAGCTGATCAGAAATTTGCATTAATGAAGTTGGACAGGTGTACCTAATATAATATAATATAATATAATATAATATAATATAATATAATATAATATATATATATATATATATATATATATATATATATATATATATATATATATATATATATAAAGTCTGCTAATATGAATTTATAATTCCACTCTTCTCACTCAATTCACTGTTTCTTAAGCAACTGCAATCATTTTAATAAACGCATGAACATGACCTTTTGTTGGTTAAAAAAAATAAATATTCCGCAAACAATATTTGAATGTTTTTTTACAGAACTGTTGAATTAATTTCCAGTATAAGACAAGTACCTAATGAGTAAACGTAAATTAACTGTATTTAAAAATAAAAAGTAATCCATTACTTTGCATTTTCAGTGGGAAAATAAGTTTGTTCATGCTAGTAAACACCTTCCATAGGTCAATGGCAATTATGTAATAAGAAGGTGTGCTCTGGGACTCTGCCCTCTTTAGAATTAAAATGGGGGGGGATCTAAATTTGGGCCTTTATGTTCCTTCTTAAGGTTTGCATGAAATCAAAATTTACAATGTTTATTATGATAGTGCACAGTGTTCTTCTTTTGGTGAACAATTAATTCGGTGTATTCGATCCACTGAACAAAATGTTTGATAATTTTCAAAGTCTGACATTTGCTTCTGCGTTTGGAGTGTCAGTCATTTTCTGTTGATATCAATATTCTTAAGCACACCCCCTTTTACTGAAGCCGTCAAACTGACATCAACATAAGCACCACCACTACAAACCCAGAAGACTTTGATTGAAGATTAACAAAACAAACTTTTTTTCTTGAGTGAATTACATTCCATGGATTAATTGTTGATCTAATTAATAATAAAGTGCTCTAGCAAAATAAACACTTTAATTTTAGATTTCACATGGACTTGAATATTGAAAATGTTCACGTTGCCTATGAGCAAATGATGCACAAAAATAAAGCCCCAACCCATGCCAATATTCTGTTTCAGTGGGAAGTACATCAACACACTCAGCAACTTCCGCTTTACACAGAATTAAATGTTCGTACCTCAAACTGTCTGCCCTGCACAAAGGGAAATCCTCCCTCCCTCTCCTCAGGACCCCAGAGGCCTCCGAGCTGTGAATTTCGTACGACGGTGTTCTCGTGGAAGCGAGGGTTAAAGTGGAAAACCACCTCATGCCCCCTCATAAAGTCTACCTGGAACCTGTGAAAGGAGAAGTGTTTTGACATACAAAGAGAGTTGGACATGTAGAAGTCATGCTAGTGTTATTTACATTAGTGTGTGTGTTTTACCTGTCTCCTCCTATTATTGGTTCGCCCACTATGGTGATGAGCAGGTGTGGCATAATCCCAGCCCGCAGTGGGAGATCATACGGCAATGGCTGAAACACATACAAACAAACTATGTGAGATCCTTAACAATTGCAAAAGGTCTCCAGAGTAAAACATATATACATAAATGAGACACAGGTTTCCATCTTTATTACAGTATTGTGATTGCTAAAAGAGACACACAGTATTACAAATCTAGAGTGACGACTTTGCCTGGCCAGAAAGACATTTTGTGTGGATTTAAAGGGACAGTTTGCTAAAAAAAAATTAATTCTGCCATCATTTACTCACCCTTGACTTCTTGTTATTCTTTTTTTTTTTTTGTTCTGTTGAACACAAAAAAAGATATTTTGAAGAATGTTGGAAACCTGTAACCACTGACTTCCATTACATTTTTTTCCTACTACTAGATGTCAATGGTTGCAGGTTTCCAATCAGATTCAAACTGAATTACAACAAGTCATTAGATTTTCATTTCGTAAACAACTATAATAGAATGGCTATACTTCAGGATGACAATGCAAACGCTGATCAGCATAAACCGCTTCATTTTCACATACAAGATGACAATTAACCCTAAAAAACTAAATTGCCTCTCACTAAGGGGGTTTAAAACCTTTCTGAATTTGTTTCTTCTGTTGAACACAAATCAAAATATTCTGAAGAATGTTGGGAAAGCCATTGGCATCCATAGTAGTCTTTAGTTATATCTTCCTTTTTGTTCAACAGAAGAAGAAAAAAAAAAAAAAACCTCAAACAGGTTTGAAACAAGTGGAGGATGACTAAATGATGACAGAATTTTCATTTTGGGGTGAACTACCCCTTTAAACAGCTTTGAAAGTCTCTAGGATGTACTCGAGTAGACTTTACAGAATGTTTTCTCTCCACAGGGTCAGATGGTGAAAGTCTTTAGGATCATTTTAGTGTTGGTTATGCTGTAGCATTATTTGATGACCTAATGCAGGGTGTCACAAAGTTTATTTCCATGATCAAGAGCTGCATTCATTTTTTTTTTCTTATGGAATTTTTATTCTTGCAAATGGCATACAACCCACACACCATCTAGAACCCTCTCTAGCCCTGACAAAACAATCCCCAAATAAAACAAGTATATGTATATATATATATATATATATATATATATATATATATATATATATATATATACACACACACACATCCTCTCAATCTACCTCAAAGGTCCTGTTCTCCCCTACCTCTGATATTGTATTTAATTTTCTCAAGTTTTAAAAAGACCACCAAATCTTTGAGCCACAAAGAAATATTGGGGCGTTGTGGGGAGGTCCAAGACAACAGAAAAGAGATGCAAAAGCCACAATGTCAGCTTCTCTCTGGTTTAAATGTTGACACTGAGATGAAACACCAAATATTGCACTTAAAGGGCAAACAGTTAACTTGACCCCCAGAATATCAGAAACTATTTTAAAGAACACAACCCAATAGTTTTGCAACTTGGGACAAAATACAAAAATATGACTAAGGGTACATTGTGAAAGTTTACATTTAATCACACACATTTGAAACATTGGGATATATTTTAGATGGTTTAGCCTTTCATTTTTTGACAATTTAATATTGATATTGGCAGCATCTCCACTCTATGTGCCCCAAGAGGTCCTCTGTCAACTCCAGCATCAACATTTTTAATGGGGTTAAAGTCTAGAGCCTATATTGTTTTGCTGATTTATCCAATGTATCGATATTGGCAAATCTGCCACCAATATTATCTTTTTTTTTTTTTTTTTTAAACATATTTTACAGAAAACAACACATACAAAATAATTGAACTATGACTAGTGTAGTAGTCCTTTTTCCATTGTTTGCTGCTGACAACCAGACAACCTGTTCAGTCAGTAAGAAAGCCAGAGCCATTCAAGCGCTGTTGTAACAGTAAGTTCCTAACAAGTTTGTTACTGTAAAGTTAATAAACAATGACTTTTTGGAGTTTTCCATAAATTGACCTATTATAATTTATTCAGTTATTTACATTTGGAATAACTGTGCTTCTTTGATAAACCTGCCCCTGTTGGATTGGCATATCATGAAGTGTCTGATCAGCACAACTGAGTGATCATCGCAAATAAATGTGTTTCTATATCTATTACATTCATGTATATACTGTATTTATTATACAGTATTAGTCAAAACACATGAATGGGGAAGTGTCCTTGACTGGTACTGTAGTTTAATGTGCACATAAAGAATATCGGCCGATATATCGATATGGGTATTTTTTTTTACTCCCTGATATCGGTCAGGCTCTATTAAAGTCACTTGATGGAAAACTCATGTGTGAAAATGAAGCTGACTTTTACAAATTAAAGCAGATGAATTTCATCCTGTAATTGATATGGCCGTTTTAAAAATAAATAGCTACACATTACATCAGTTTGAGTTAAAAAACATTTTTTGTGGGGGAAAAAACAAAACATATGCCAGAAACATAACCAATCACATCCAAAAAAAATGCAATCTTCAAAGTGTTTGCTTATCCAAAAGAGTGACGTGTTCCAGCTCATGAACCATCGATGGCAGATTGTAAAAATTAAATAGGGATCACAACATTGTAATATACAATATGAAACTTTCATTTAAAAAACATTTGAGATAATCTGGTAAAGGTTTGCATAAAATTAAGGGATAGTTCATCCAAAAATGAGAATGTACCCACCATTTACTTTCCTTCATGTGGTAGCATTCCTTTAGGAGTCTTTTTTCCACAAAAACCCACTTTTTCCTACTAATGATCTCATATAACAAGTTAAAGTTTAACAAAACATTTTTGAGTGAAGTATTGGTGTTTACTCTTATGTATTTTAGTGAGGGTGAGATGACGTCTAACTCTCCAAAATTCTAAATTAAAAAAAAAAAAAATGCATAAATATATGAATTTGAAGATTCAGTGTTGGATCAGCCTTATAACTGATCCAGAGATTCAGACTTGACGTGCAGAAACCTGACAGCCTTCAACATCTGTTAATAACTTCTCCCATGATGCAGAGTTTCTTCCATTCTCCATAACAAAATTCCATTGCCGCCTTTTCCATAGTGTGCAAAATATCAGAAAACCCTCCCTGACACTAAACAGAACAGTATTTTCCACTTCTCACTATAAACAAACTATTCCTATAACAGAAGCTAGGTCATGGTCATGAAGACATGTGTATATACTAAACAGAAGACACCCAAAACAAATCAAACACACATTTGGAAATGTCCTCTTGCTCCAGCTACAGCCACGTCACCGATCACATGACAAACAACCAGAAGGAAATCTAACATCATTTAGTTTACAAACATCTTTGCTATGGCAGCACTGTGATAAATCTCATAAACAGCCAATCCCTGATTCCAAACCCCACCCACTGACTCACCAGTGCCTTCGGTGAATAAAGTCTGGCCTGATTAATCAATCACACACAAATCTATGAACAAACAAGCAAAAATCTGAAAAACATTCATATTTTATATTATTCTACACTCACCGGCCACTTTATTAGGTACACCTTACTAGTACCGGATTGGACCCCCTTTTGCCTTCAGAACTGTCTTAATCCTTCGTGGCATAGATTCAACAAGGTATTGGAAATATTCCTCAGAGATTTTGGTCCATACTGATATGATAGCATCACGCAGTTGCTGCAGATTTGTTGGCTGCACATCCTTGATGCAAATCTCCACCACATCACAAAGGTGCTTGATTGGATTGAGATCGGAGTGGCAGCCGGTGTGGTCTTCCCCTGCTGTAGCCCATCCACCTCAAAGTTGGATGTGTTGTGCGTTCAGAGATGCTCTTGTGCAGACCTCGGTTGTAAAGAGTGGTTATTTGAGTTACTGTTGCCTTTCTATCAGCTCGAATCAGTCTGGCCATTCTCCTCACATATCAACAAGGCATTTGCGACCACAGCAGGCAACTGCTGCTCACTGGAAACCCTAGAGATGGTTTTGAAATCCCAGTAGATCAGCAGTTTCTGAAATACTCAGATCAGCCCATCTGGCACCAACATCTATGTTCAAAGTTACTTAAAATCACTTTTCTTTCCATTTTGATGCTCGGTTTAAAGTGCAGCAGATCGTCTTGACCATGCCTAAATGCATTTTCTTGAGTTAATGCCATGTGATTAGCTGATTAGAAATTTGTGTTAACAACCAGTTGGACAGGTGTACCTAATAAAGTGGCCAACTCATGCACATTACTGTTAAAAACGTTCAAAACAGTAATGAATACTTTTATCCAGCAAGGATGCATTATAAATAATGCTGTTTGTTGGCCATTGCAAGGATCAAACAATCTAAACATTGTATAATGGTTTCCAGAAATATTAAGCAGCAAATCTAGTTTTATCATTGATAAGCAGAAATGAAGAGCACATTAGAAGGACCCCGTGACACTGAAGACTGAAGTAATGATGCTGAAATTTATTTGTCATTGATTGTCATAAGTTTTAGTTCTCATACAGTATAATATCACTCTCTCATATATAAAAATAACAACTTCAACCTCTCAGCATTACCAGAAACAAATAATAAATACAGCCCATACAAATCCTTTAAATCAAAATATAGATTTAGATTGTTGCATTACTAAAACAATGATCTGGAGTAATAGTAATAAGAATGACGAGTGTACTGTGCAGAAATTAAATATGTGCATTTGTCTGCAAAGCTGATATGCAAGTATATGAATGCGATTTAGGTGTTAAATGTCTCTGATTGATGTTAACTGGGGTCTGCGGTGGTGTCCTCCTCCTGTGACTGCTTGAGCTGTTCATTGTGCTCAAAAATATGGAGGTCTATGTAGTGGCTGAAAAACAAGAAGACAAACTTTTGAGATCTCCATAAGACGTGAATGAGTTTCAGATCTGCAGGTGTAAAGTGAGGAGACCCCAGCAGGACCGTCCCAGACCTCAAGAACCAAACCGACAACCCTGAAAGCAACGTGGATGTCACCAACATTCTGACCAAACCAACTCCAGCAGAGCCATCACCAAACCAAACCCATCACAAGCAGACTGACACATGCAAACCCCTTTATAGACTGGAGTTCAACTCACCATTCCACCTGGAGCTGCAGGTCCTCCGTATGGTCCCATGGGCCCGGGACCGTAGCCTCCTGGTGGGCCTGGGTGAGCAGGGAAGCCTCCTCCTGGTTGTCCCCAAGATCCTGCTGGTACTGGAGGAAACATGCCTCCTCCATATCCTGGACCTCCATCTGGTGGAAAGGCACCAGGGCCTCCGGGGCCATACATGCCAGGCCCGGATGGACCTGGTGGGTAAGGCACGTTTGGATTGGGACCCTGTGGAGCCCCAGGTGGGGAGGGGAATTGTCCAGGAACAGGATATGGCATGGGTGCCCCACCTGGTGGGAACTGACCTGGCATAGAGGGGAACTGTCCTGGAGCTCCAGGGTTAGGAGGGAACTGTCCAGGTACGCCCGGTCCTGGTGGGTATCCGCCTGGGGCAGCTGGGGCTCCAGGGAACTGGCCTGGGGCAGCAGGGGCTCCAGGGAACTGGCCTGGGGCTCCTGGGCCAGGAGGAAAGGATCCAGGGGCAGACGGCCAGGTCTGGGGGAAGCCAGCAGGTTGGACAGGGCCTCCAGAAGGTGGGAAATGAGGGCCGCCAGGGGCCGCACCAGGCCAGCCAGGATTAGTGGGTGGTGGAGCTCCATTTCCAGGAGCCGATGGATTGGTGTGCTTATTTTTTGATGCTTCACTAGGAACATCATCTGGGATTGCATCGGCAAGCTGCAGGAGAATAATAGGAGAAACACCAGATAATGAAATATCAGCTGAGCACTTTATCAGAAAGACTTCTGCTCTGTTATTATCATTGAAAAGACAAAGACTAACTAGGGCAAACAGTAGGGTACAAAAGTCTGAAAACGGAGATTTGGAATATAAAGACAAAGACAAAGTAAACCTTAAAATAAGCTTAAATTTGGAAAACAAACAAAACATGAAGAGTAATATTTAATGTTCTGGGTCACTAATTGTATATGAAGATTTTGAGACATTAATTCTGTAAATTGTCTTGATAAAAAAAAAAAGAGTTAGAAATGTATGTTATAACCCTTCTATGAATTTGTCATTCTTTTATAATATTTAATATTTTGTTTAACACAACCAAGCACACTTTCACAGTATTTCCAAATATTTTTTTTCTTCTTTTCTTCCCAATATGTATTATTTCTTTCAGTTTGGCCTGAATCAGTTTTTTAATAATAATTTTAAGACCAATATTAATAGCCACCTTAATAAAAAAAAAAACTGTATTTGCTGAATGAAGAATGTGTCCTACATTCTGCTATTGGGAAATACAACGCAGTCTACAGTCATTTATACTAGTGGAATCATGGATAAAACCACCCAAAGTTTCTTATTGCACTAACACTGGAGGAAATGCATTCCAAACTACTGAAAGTGAATTGTTCAACAGGATTATTCATTAACAGTTAAAAAAAGAAAGGAAACTTACCGAAAAGTCTGCCATGGCCTAAAAGAAAAACAAACAGTGACAATTAATGACATGCACTAACATACAAAGCTCATTCTGTCATAAATCTTGAACGTGTAGACAACTAATAATAAATACGCTATTAATAGAGAGTAGCGTCACAGGACCAAACACATTCTCGAAGGCGACTATTTTAGACCCCATACTTTAAACAAATCTCTTATTTAGGATGAAATCAGGCTCCATTCCAAATAAACATACAATAATGTGCGGCAGGACTACACACATGCGCGTTTTGAGTGAAATGTGAGCAGTTTTGTGGTAATCAACACCTCGCCTGGATCAGGGCCTGCGGTCCGAGGTTTCGGCTTCTGAGTAGCACCAGGTCCCGTCGCCCGAAAAGATCCGAAAGTCAGAATTACTAAACTCTATACAGGAAGTGAGGTGATAACTGGAACATTGAGGCTTTTCAACGGCGTGTTTGAAAACATCCTGAGCAACAAAGTATATGGATCAAACGGCACACGCTGTAGTTAAAGGCAAGAAACAATCTACTGTGTTTATAGATCAGATATGAGCGTTATGCACGCGCACGTTCCCCGATGGGCGTGTCATCTGAGGGATGGGCCGGCTCATCTGCGCATGCCCGGGGTTTGCGAGAGGAGGGGTGGGGTGTTTTCAGATCTGGGACGCTTATACCATTCCAGTAAAACAACTTCATCAGTTTTACAACAAATGAAGGTTGACAAAATGTTTACTGTTAAACTAGGAGGCCAAACATGTATCAAATATACATATATATGAAATATTCTTATTAATGTGTGGGGATTTTATCTATCACATGTCTACATGTTTTTCTGTTTTTTTTTTATACGTTTTGAGAAGTGTGATATTTATAATAAATGACAAAAAAAAAACAAACAAAAAAAAAAACAATATTTGAATCCATAGTATTCATTTGGGGCAGGATTTTTAAAGCTGAGGTCCCAACCCTGCAGAGGGCCACAAGGGAAAAGAGTGCTAGGGGTATTTGGAAATTTATAAAGAAAGCTCATAAACAATAATCGTTATAATACATATATAAATAATAATCCTTAATAAATTCTTTAATAATAATTTAATTGAAGTTAGAAATGCCAACTGGCTCAGCCGGGACTCGAACCAGCAACCTTCTTGCTGTGAGACGACAGTGCTAACCACTGAGCCACCATGTACATATACATGAAATACTATATCTTTTGCTAGCCTCTTATTAATGTGTGGGGCATACCCAAATACAGTTGAAATTTGTTTAATTTCACTAAGTTTGGGATAAAATGGTTTAATCACATTTATTAAATGAAAAACTATTAATTTTATGCTTGTTTGGAGCGGTCACTGGGGCAGTAAAGGTACTTTTTGTACCTCAAGGCCCCATAATGGTACCTCAAAGGTACTATTTAGATACATTTGGGAACTAATATGCACCTTTTAGGTACCACTATGGACTATTCTGGTATAAATATGTATCTTTTAAAAAGGTACTGCCCCAGTTACAGCTCCTTTACCTTAATTTCTGAGAGTGTAAAAAATTTAAATCACCTATACTTAAATTTTTTTCTGTTTTTTTTTTTTAATACGTATGTCTAATTAAAATGTCAAAAACTGTTTCACAGTAAATATCATATTTATACTAAATGACAAAAAAAAAAAAGCAATATTTGAATACATTGAATGTATTGATTTGGGGCAGGATTTTTAAAATGAGGTCCCAACCCTGCAGGGGGTCACAACGAAGTAGAATGCTGGGGGTATATGGAAATATATGGAGAAAGCACATAAACAATAATAGTTATAATACATATATAAATAATAATCCTTATTAAATACTCTATTAAATCTTTAATTGAGGTAAAAATTACAATGAATACACTGTAAAACCCAACAGTCAACTGAACTTTTGAACTCAGTTGACTGTTGGTAATGAATTAATTAAATACCTCATTACTTCAACTTAAATGGAGTAAGTAAACACAACACAACACAACTATTTTAACTCAAATGGTTTGTAGCGATCAGTTTCCTCAAATGGTCTAAGTTAGCTTATTGAGTTTTGCAGTACTTAGTTGGTTTGAGTTCTCTTTATTTAGTAGGTTTTACTGTGCTCAAATTGTTATGTTTACTCAAATAGAGTAAGTTTACAGTACTCATTAGGATTAGTTTTTTTAACTTAAATGGTTTGTTGCAATCAGTTTCCTCAAATGGTTTGAGTTACCTTAACTTACTGGGTTTTATAGTGTAAAAAAATATTAATATGTAAATAATAATACAAATAAAATGTAATTAAAATAATCTAACGTTTATAATAGATCACAAATTTTTTTTAAAAACAATGAATATAAAATACAAATCCATGTAAATAAATAATTCATGAATGCATGCAAATAAATAAATGCTTACATTTTAATACAGTACTATTTGAAGAAAACCGAAATACTTCTGTTTAACTTAGTATAATACTATTTTAGAGCCGTGTAGAATGTTCATATCCTGCATAGCATGTTAGTATATAGATGCGAAGCATTAAAAACCGCTGACATAAGCCAGTTTTGTTTGGATAGCATGCACTACTTAGTTCATTTATTCTGAACGAATAACCAACAGTGTAACTAAACCCGATCATTTCCCCGCAGGGCTGGAGAGATAGAAACACACATCCGATAGTTCTTTCCACGCGCATCAGTTCGAGCTCGTGTCGAAACATCGCTGTTCTGGGATCAGAGTCAGACAGAGGAGAAAGAGCTGATCCTGGAACAGCCTGTTATGCAAATTCTAAAGCGTTTCGGCGCTCTGATTGGACGAATGAGCGTCACGAGACTCGGCACGGTAGAACTCCTGCACTGCTGAGCTCGTGCTGTCTGTGAAAATGGTGAGTACAAAAAACTACCTTAGATTAATGAAAGGATTTTAATGACGGCGCTGAATTATAGCATGTAAAATTACACGGAGGGGGTTCCAAATATGGTCGTACGCCTCAGGGGTCTGCGATGCGTGTATGTTTAAAGGGGTTGTTTTTTTTCCTGAGCCCTGTTGCAGTTCCACCCAATGCTTTGTGATGAGCTGCATGTCAAACCCTCTTCTGCATTACACCGACTTCATAAAGTTTACAGTCATAAAGGGCGCATTCGGCGTTACATTTATACTGAAGCTCCGTTTAGGATTTGAAAGGGTCAGGATCGCCTTACATAATTGCGATATGATGGAATTCCGGCGGCTCCGGGGGATTTCTCATTTCCTGTCGCGGGCAGGGACGTGCTCACACTTCAGGATTTCAGGGAAATTTGGGAAATCTGCTAAGCGACAAACAGCCAGCGAGGGTCCTCTGATCTCAATGGCACGTCGAGCCACGATTAAACAGAGTATTTTACTCAGAGCAGAAATGGCAAACGGTGTAATGAAATAAAGGTGGACTGTTTGCATTCCACCAGCACTGCTCGTCAAAACACGTTTGCTCACTTTTTCCACCATATCAGCAGTGTGCAACGTCATTATCACTCCTGAAGACATCAGTGTGATGACCCACACCAGTTGTCATTGTTCTTGAGTTTTGTGCACCCTTAATTATTGTGAAACACCCTCCACCTGGGTGCTGTGGGGTCAGAGTAAACCAGTAGATTTTGAATTAAAGTTTGTTATTATAATTTCACAATTAGAAGGAATATAGTTTCCTTGGTTGAATGTTACTATAAGGGTGTATTCACACAGGACAGGTTTGCCTCCATTAAAGTAGAATCTGCTGTGATTTCTCTGTCTGATGGTGCTGCTCATTTGAATAAGCGTGAACGCTGCCACAAGCAGACCAAGAACTGAAATCATCCACTTCACCCTCAAATAGTGCACATTTTAGTGGTGTCCGAAACCATAGTGAACTTAATCAATCCCACAATGCACAGCAATAACGACTCTACAACCCATGTACATTCAACAGCTAGAAATCCCCATAATGCGTGTGAATTCAAGTGTATCTGTTTGCGGAGAGCAAGACGAGGGTGTAAGATGAAGGGGTGTAACTTGTAGTAAGCTAGTGGTGTAACTTGCATTTATAGAGATCCCATTGAACAATGCGAGATGTCACAAGAAGATGTTGTTGGCAAGATTGCTGAAAAACTTACCAGAGAGTTCTCTCTAAATGTATCCACAACCTATTTATTTGATATCTTAATTTGTTAATTCATTTAGCAACTCCACCATGCAACTGATGACTACTCGCTGACTACTTCCTCAGTTTTGTCATGACAGTCAGTTAGTCCAAGCTCATTGACCTTTCCTGATCCCATCCCTGCCTCTCTCTTCAACTGTACTTTCTGTGATCATACCGTCCTATCATATAAAAACAAAAATGCCAATAAACAAATCTCCAAAAAAGAACCGTTGTGTTGTTCAATAAAAATATGAATGCACCATGGACCAAAACATCCAAACAAACCCAAAACAGAAGATGATGTCACTAGTTGCCTAAATAAAATCATAGTAATAACGTTCCCACTGTAGATTTTTGTTTGTATGTGCGACTCATTTACATATTTTATAAGCTCTTCGTGAGTTGTCAGCACATACAATGAGAATGGTTTGGAAAGGAATTGAAGTTTGGACTTAAAATACCTGTGTAAATGCTAAGCGAACCATGAACGAATGGGATTCCCAGCTGCAGGATCAAGAAGACTTTTGACTAGTCTTAAAAAACTAACAACAACAACAAAAAATATTAGACAACACATATGTGCAACAAGTGTTGGTTTGCTGTTATTTGCATGCCTATAACTCAAGAAGTATAAACAATATACTTACTATAGAAGTATATACTATCTATATCTATCTCAACAACATCCTTTTGGATTTTGGTTCTAAACTAACTTTTCCTTTTGTATCCACATTTTTAAGGATTAGGTCTTGTCTAATTATAGAAATATTTGGGCTATTGATATGTTAAGTTATTTCGTTGTTATGTGGTCAAAAACCAGAAGTGGGTGAACTTAAACAGCTGATACTTTTTCTTTTAAAAAAGAATCTCTGAACAACAAATGATGTTTAATCTAGAGATCTCATGTCATGAAAATAACTGCATGCAACATACCTGTCTGAGTGGTAACGATTATCTTTGAATATTTCTTGAGAAATAACTCAAGAACTTTGGAGTGTTCATAAATGTCCTTTTAGATTCGGTGCCTTCACAAGCTTTTCTTTAAGTGTTAATTGGTAAATCACTATATGGTTCACACCTACAAATAATCAGATCTCAGTGTGGCTCCAAATGTAAATTGTAAAGAAAATGTGGTTGTCTTTGCACAAAGCTGATACATATTCTACTCAATAACAAATGTTGAAACCAACTATCTGAGGTGTTCTAATAAATATATTTTCTGGCCTTTATTTAATTCAAATGCTTGTTATTTAATTTGACAATGTCTTTAATGTGTGTGTGTGTGTGTGTGTGTGTGCGCAGAGTGAGTCATTAGTTGTGTGTGAGGTGGACGAGGACCTGGTGAAAAAGTTGCGTGATTTCCGCTTCAGGAAGGAAACCAATAATGCCGCCATTATCAGTGAGTTGAACTAAAATAAAACTTCTACACACTCAGCGTTTCTCATGTACTGTGGAGACTGAATGCTGATATTTTCCGTTTCTCCTTTGGTTACAGTGAAGATTGATAAAGACAAACAGCTGGTAATCTTGGAGGAGGAGCATGAGGTAAATTTACACACCTCCATGACCACAGTTAATGCATGAATACATAATGTGTGCCTTTCTAGTGGAGCTACATATGAACAGCACAGAGGTGTAAACCAGGTTTTTAATTTCTTCTTGTAGGATATTTCTCCTGAAGACTTGAAAAACGAGCTACCAGAGAGACAGCCCAGATATCCTTCACTAAAACAAACTCGCTCTGTGTTGTATGATTTAAACTCTAAAAACTTATTAGACTCCTTAACCCGTGACACATTTGTAGTCTACAGCTATAAGTACCAGCATGACGATGGAAGAGTGTCCTATCCTTTGTGTTTCATCTTCTCCAGTCCCGTTGGTAAATACCCATTAGCCCTTTATTATGATGAGAGAGTTTTTATTTGTTTCAATTTAAAACTCAGCATGCACAACCCCAGTCCTAAGTGGTCTTTGAATGTTTGAATCAAAATTTTATTTCCAAGGATGCAAACCTGAGCAGCAGATGATGTATGCTGGCAGCAAAAACAAACTGGTACAGACAGTTGAACTGACCAAGGTGAGTACTAACAAAGTCCCTTTAAGACAAGTAATTTCACTTGCTGGCCATCTTTGAAACACCTCTCGAGTAGTATGTTCGGGCATTCTGTTTGAATGGGGAAACATCAAATTCTCCAAAACTGATTGCCAAGCTTACGATTACATTACATATTTGGAATCACCAATAAACCTAAACAACAACCGTCTCATAAGTTTTGTTTCTAAACGTCAGAATCAAACAAAATCGGCATGTTTTCAGGGTGCCTGAGCTAATGCGCATGCGCACTCAAAAAGAATGAGATCATGACACCAACCTCATTTATCATCTGATCGCGCAGCTCTTCTGAAGTAATTCACAACTTGGTCTTAATGGCGAATCTCTTCCAGAAATGACAGTGATGGGCATTTGACAGGATGGACTGTACTTCGTGTTTGTTTTATACAGATTACAAAACCAAGGAACTTTTGTTTTCAAGTGCAATTTTTTATGTCTGTGAAGCAAGTATTTGCTGAGATTTCAGTGTGTTTGTTGACCATCAAACTGTCGTAAAAGCACACATCTGGTGAAAAATCAGTCTATAGTGATAGCTGATTGGCTCCTGTACTAGTAGGAGGGGCTTAATTCACATTTAATGAAATGCAGCAATCAACTTTGTTTGTGCTCACACTAATGCAAATTTAACATGCAAGAGACCGATATCATTCATGATTCAACGCTAGAGACTATATAGATTTAGCTTTTTTTAAAATGTGAATTAACTTAGGGAATTTACTGGTGATGTTACGGGTTCTTATTCTGAAAAGTTGTTGGAATCAATTAAGTGAATTTCCATAAACTAATTTCGAGAGGAGCATGTGATATGATTGAGCCCGGCTGGATTCTCATCCGTAAGCAGTAATAATCTAGTCAGATTGATCCAAGCTTAAAATAAATAGACCGATTTTACCCTACTGCCTTATCTTTGTTTTGGAAGAATCCCCCCCTTCTTCCCCATCTCCTCCCTTTTCTAAGGGGAGCTCTCGAGACCTACCTAATCTCGGACCCCCTTTATATGCTTAATGACCAGACGGGAGCCCTGGGCTCAATTATCTCCAAGCTCAGGGTTCTCTCCCGGGACAGCATGCCAAACCTGCTTTTAACACCAAGCATATCTAAGTGTGAACTCTTGAACTGGTATTTTTAAAAGCGCCTGTTCAAATATAATCTTTTTATGGAAAATTGCCATTGATTTTTCAGAAAAGTCTGTATGTGTGAAGGGGCTACTGACAATACCATACAATACAGACTAGTTCTTCCTGCATTTTCTTGAACATTCAAGTCTTGTGTCATAGAACGGAAGAATCTGTCTTCTTCTGGCATAAATGTCTTTTCGTATAAACATCAGTCTAAATGCTTATTTTTAATAGAACACCTAAGTTTTTTTTCAAACTGTTCACACATTAGCAATAAAAAAAAGTGATGAATACGTAAAAAAATACATACAGTTGAAGTCAGAATTATTAGCCACGCTGTATATTTTCCCCCCAATGTCTGTTTAATGGAAAGATTTTTTCAAACACATTTCTAAGCATAATAGTTTTAATAACTTATTTCTTGATGAAACGACAGATGACAGTACATAATATTTCACTTGATTTTTCAAGATGCTAGTATTCAGCTTAAAGTGACATTTAAAGGCTTAACTAGGTAAATTAAGCAGTTTAGGGTAATTAGACAAGTCATTGTATAACGATTGTTTGTTCTGTAGACAATTGAAAAAATAATTATTGCTTTAGGGTGCTAATAATATTGACCTTAATATATATATATATATATATATATATATATATATATATATATATATATATATATAATTATTTTTTTATTATTAAAACTGCTTTACTTCTAGCCAAAATAAAACAAATAAGGAAAAATTTAATATTATAGGAAATACTGTGAAAAATTCTGTGCTCTGTTAAACATCATTTGGGAAATATATAAAAAAGAAATAAAACAGGAGGGCTAATAATTTTGACTTCAACTGTATGTCTTTTTTAAATTTGTCTCTATCTGTTTTCTTTCAGGTGTTTGAGATTCGCAACACTGAAGACCTGACAGAGGAGTGGCTCCGAGAGAAACTAGGATTCTTCCGTTAAGACCGAACCGAAACAACACTAACGCTCGTGTTTGAAGAGTGACCAAGATGGGACCATCACCTCCAACTGGAGAGAATACCATAGTCCATCTGATACTGTCTGTTTGTGTGTGTTTGAATGCTTCTGCCCAAACTCTAAACCTGCCTGTACCAGTTTAAGATGATTTGAGGTGCAAAGGATTGAAAATATGAAAGCAAATTCCATAAAGTAGCCTGAACTGTTCCTTGGATTTTTAAAGAATCATTCCACTCTCGTCCTTGAGCAGTTAAGATTGCACTGGCTTGCACGGGTAGTCCAATCTTATTGACCTTCAGGACAGACGACAAGCAAACAGATTTAAACACTAATGTGATATGTTTAGCCTATTTTTGAGTAGTAAAATCACATACTTCTTCATGTAAAGGCATATTACAAGCCCTGATCATTTTCATCCTCTGTACATGCATTTTCTACCTTGAATTTGACCAATTTTTGACTATTCTGTTTTGATACATGTTGAATTGTAATGGTAGGTGGTGGAGTCAGAATTCTCACTAATATTTTTGGGAGAGAGCATTTCTGAACTATTGTCTTGAATGCCATAAATTCCTACTGTTTTGCCTTTTGAAGTCCATGACAAGCAAATCTCTTAAAATCAGTTATGTTCTGGGACTCATCTTTTGATTTATTGTATCTTGTTTTTTGGTATACGTCACCCAGATGTCCTTAAGCACAAATCTGTCCCAGTTTTTTCTGTAGTGTGTAAGTTTAGATGTACACTGGCAGAGCTGTGCAGTTGTATTATTAAGCCACTGGCATCGTCTCATGATTGCTCGGTTTGTTATACTAAAATACTCTCTCACTGTCCAACTAAAGCCGGTTTTCTTATTTATGTGAACATCGCTATTTCCATATTTATGCAAAAACAATCTTTCTATTGGCAAAATGTAACCACTGGAAGTTGCTTAAATGTTTACAGCTAAAGAGAATAACAGGAATAGCTGGAGAAAGTGATGGTATTGTAGTTTCTGTAAGTAATACCTTTACAGATCTCACGTTTTTTTCAGAATCTGTGAGCTGTAATGTGGGTCAGGCTCATCTCTGTACATCTGTAGACCCTGTAACACCTGTGATTATTAGTGGCGTTTCCTATAAAACACTAATTGCTCACTTTGATGGTTTGTATGATGTGGATATCACATGATATGTCCCGTACAATAGTGACCTGTGTATGTGTTTAACATCTAATTTTTAATGACTGAAGATGCTTTTCCTGATCATTTATAAGTCAAGTTCTCTCTTGAAACCATGAACAACGGTTAACCTTTTGGTATGTGTCTCGATTACATTTGTCTGCTGTTTTGAATAATTAAATAGAAGGTTTTTTTCCTTTGTAAAATTGACCGTGTGCCTAACTGGAGTGTTCTTGATTATTATTTAGATGTTATTTTGTTTCAAACCTCAGAATTGTAATGTGAATTAAGTGTGATCATGTTCAAGGTGTTTTTGATCATTTGTAAAGTAAGCAAAGGGAAAAATACACACAAAAAAAGCTTCTTAACTGTTTTTTGGGTTAATTGGAACACTTTATAAACTACTTGAATACAAAGAGAATACAGTGGCACAGTGGTTAGCACTGTTGCCTCAGAAAGAAGGTTGCTGGTTCGAGTCCTGGCTGGGTCAGTTGGCGTTTCTGTGATGAGTTTGCATGTTCTCCTGATGTTTGTGTGGGTTTCCTCTGAGTGCTCCGGTTCCCCCCACAGTCCAAAGACATGCGCTATAAGTGAATTGAACAAATTGGCTGTAGTGCATGAGTGTCTGTGACTGTGAGAGTGTATGGGTGTTTCCCAGCACTGGGTTGCAGCTGGAAGGGCATCCGCTGTGTAAAACGTGGGAATAGTTGGTGGTTCATTCTACTGTGGCAACTCCTGTTAAAAAGACTAAGGACTAAGCCTAAGGAAAATGAATGAATACAAAGAAAATGCTCTGAATAAGTCTTTCGGGATACTTTAAATCAGGGTTTCTCAGTCACATTCCTGGAGGCTCACCAGCACTGCATGTTTTGGGAGTCTCCTTTGTCTGTCACACAATTCAGGGGTGCGTCCGAAACTGCCTACTACTCAGTAGGTACTGCATTTGAATTTTAACATACTACTCAGCCGTTAGAAAAGTACGTTCTATACAGTATGAATGTAAGAAATATAAATGGCATTCGGACGTACTACATCCGCCATTTTGTCATGGTCACGTGACCTACCTGCGTCAGTTGCGTCGCTTCACTCCCATTCATGAACCACTTCAGAATCTCGCCGGAAGTAGTAAGTCATCCGGGTACTTCTCGCATACTGATTTTCGAATTATATGAATTCGGACATACTACTCGGCTTGCATACTGATTTTACCGTACTGTATAGTATGGAAGTATGTGGTTTCGGACGCAGCCCAGGTCTTTCACTCTATGCTAATGAGCTGATGATCTGAATCAGGTGTGTTTGGTTAAAGAGTATGGAATATGTGCAGTGATGGTGGTCCTCCAGGGACGTGATTGAGAAAAACTGCTTTAAATCAATCCTAGCCTATTTGTTTAGTTTTAAAGAGTATTAAAACGACATGAAAATACTTAAATTTTCTGAAGATAACATCCCCAGTTTCCATGCCCAAAAATTGGTAGGAGGTTTGTGATAGGTGAGAAAATGTAAAAGCATTGATTTGGCCATGCTTGTTACTTTTTGAGACATCCGTTCAGTATTCTGTATAAAACAGTATAAAATCAGCCATTTTCATGAGCTTTTGAATTTATCTGTCTGGTGAGAATTTAATGAATCAAGTACTTATCAAACATGCACCGCCAGACGATTCTAGTCATTCTTTTCATATTGCACCAGTGAATAAAAAATGCCATCAAATAGTTTGTTTTATGTTAGCAATTTTATTTGCTGGCTTGAGTCTGAATATATGTCAGGAAATGATTTGTTTGATGTAAGTCACAGGTAACATTCAGCTGAATTACTTAATCTTAAAAAAGATCAGGCAAATGTGTGTACATATTCTTTATAATAATTATAATATTTCAAATTATGTTTTTAATAGTCATTGTTTCACTTAAAATTTGTAGCCTGAATTTCTAAATTTATAAATCTGGATAATACATTATTACGTAATACATATTTTCTAAACCCAGAATGGGGTAGATAGACATACGTTTATAGGCAAAACAAAGTGCAAAAAGATATCTGGCTCAGCAATTATGTCTCCATATTAAAATATTAAGCCATAAGATTAAACTTCTCTTTAAAGACAAAAAATAAATAACACTACTTAAGCGTTTATAACTGCTTCATATTAGTATTTTATCTGTGTTCATGTCCATAATAGTGAGTTTCCTCCAGGTGCTCCGGTTTCCCCCGCAGTCCAATAACATGCGCTATTGGTGAATTGGGTAAGCTAATTGTTCGTAGTGGATGTGTGGGAATGGGAGTGTATGGGTGTTTCCCAGTGATTGGTTGCAGGTGGAAGGGCATCCGCTGCATAAAACATATGCTGGAGAAGTTGGTGGTTTATTCCTGTGTGGTGACCCCAGATTAATAAAGGGACTAAGCCGAAAAGAAAATGAATGGTGTCCATAATATATATTCGTTTAGCATATTAATAAAAGACGTTACTGAAAATATAACATTTATTAAATAGGTTTGTCTCTTAACCTTTTAAAATATGCCACAGGACTTTTCTTTTTATGCATATAAATAAAGTATCACAGTAATAGATAATAACGTGGGATAGATGATGAGGTTAGGCAGATGAGGAATAATGGATAATAAAGTTTGGTAGAAATCACAAGTAAATAATCAACTTAAATCTTTGTTCCTCATATGTACAGTATATATGTGTGTGTCTACTTATCTATGGATTATTTTGTGCTATGGTATTCTTGGTATCTTTTAGAGATTGAGAGACGTGTTCTTTTACGAGTACACTAATATAAAGAAAACAGCTGCATGAAGATTCTCCAACTCTGTTTTTGTATTTCCATTGATACACACGCAGATTTTGGAATCATGATTTTGAATCAAAATGAAATCAATGAAAAGATCAATAAAGAAGAGTTTATAATTGGATACAGCCAGAATACATTTTGTTTTGTGAATGTGACACTTTCCAAATAACATAAGAATTTTTGTTATTTTGTCCATTTTTAATAATTCAGAGTTGCAATCCATAAATAAAACTATTTTATCCATTATAATGATAAATGTATAATACACTTCAAAAGGTCATAAGGAAAAAAGTAACTGCACCTACACAAAACCGTTTTGTGTAACTGCAATTGAAAAATAAATGGAGAATCGTTTCCGGCTCCATTTTACAAAAACAACACAAGGGTGAAAAACCTTCCTTAAACTTACTAATAAAATCATTGCATGGATAATATCTATAATTTCTTTTACATTAATAGGAACTATGTATTTTTTTATATCTGACCAGATTTTTGGGGGAAAAAGGAATGAAGGTAATGCTTGTTTCTATTTAATCATTCATTTTCTTTTCAGCTCAATCCCTTCATGAATCAGGGGTCGCCACAGCAGAATGAACCGCCAACTTATCCAGCATGTGTTTTACGCAGCGGATGCCCTTCCAGCCACAACCCAGCACTGGGAAACACCCATACACTCTTGCATTCACACCCACACATACACTATAGAATACAAAACCAGCGACCTTCTTGCTGTGAGGCGACAGCGCTACCCACTGCGTCACAGTGTTGCTTGTTTCCATTTAATCATTGCTATTGGAGGAACACTTTTACCTGCAGTTAGGATTTTGCTAACATAATTGTTACTACATTTTTTTTGTCAATTATAGAAACGCCCTGAATAAGTAAATAAAATAAAAATATTTTCAGTTTCAATATGGTAATTTTAATTACCAAAATAGTAATTTTGGGGAGACATAATGAACAAACCCAGTGTTTGTGTGGGTTTCCTCCAGGTGCTCTGGTTTCCCCCACAAGTCCAAAAACATGCAGTACAGGTGAATTCGGTAAGCTAAAATTGTCTATAGTGTATGAGTGTGTATGCATGTTTGCCAGTGATGGGTGGCGACTGGAAAGGCATCCGCTGCGTAAAACATATGCTGGATAAGTTGGCAGTTCATTCTGCTGTGGTGACCCCAGATTAAGAAAGGGATTAAGCCGATAAGAAAATGAATGAATAAATGAAAAATGAACAAGTTTTCTATATTCATTTAAAGTAATTTGTAAAACCAAAAGCGTTCATAAATTCACTGTAATTATTTAAATCGATAAAAATGAATGCTATTTTAACATTTTATCATTCCAAAATATGGACTTGTTTTTGAAGAAAATATACTGATTGTTCCAAATAACACATGAGTGGGAGGGAAAAGACATGCTTATAAATCAGTTTCTGTGTATTCAAGGCTTGTTTATGAAAATTGGACATCTTAATAGGAAGTTTATAACACT
Source organism: Danio aesculapii (assembly GCF_903798145.1). Taxonomy (NCBI): domain Eukaryota; kingdom Metazoa; phylum Chordata; class Actinopteri; order Cypriniformes; family Danionidae; genus Danio; species Danio aesculapii. The sequence continues at coordinate 16,826,750 of NC_079447.1, read as the reverse complement.
TAAAATCATAAGTTAGTAAAAAAAATGGAGGCCATCACATTTTTGAAAAATAAAATTAGGGATAAAGAACTATAAAGGAATTATTATTATAAAGACAATTCTTGATCCAGTTGATTTTAAAGATAGTGTTAAAAGTGATAGTATCAAAATCTAATGCATTTAATCCTTCTGAAACATTCCTAACTATTATTTTTCTTTTAACATACTGTTTTGCGGAATTATGATTTCACTTGTTTATTTTTGTTCCTCCTCTGATCTCGCGTCTTTTCGAGTATCCATGTGACTTTTCAGTCACGTGACGTACAGCTGTCTCAACGTCACCGCAGTCGTCGGTCTGGATAATTCCACATGAGCGAAAAATGGCGTTCACATTCGCGGCCTTTTGTTATATGCTGGCGCTTTTGCTGACGGCGGCGCTTATTTTCTTCGCTATTTGGCATGTAAGTGTTTTGAATGTACTCCAACGGACTCGGCGAGGTACTGAACACATAGATACTTGACGCGTGGTGATATTAGTTAAACAAAGCAGGGCGCGAGGCAACCGCGAATGAATGGCACGACCGCAAGCTGGTGACACCCAATATTGTCACCACGTACAGATGTTCCTTGTGGGGCACTCTTGTGTTTTTAAACGTATTGTCTACATGGTTAGCTTAATTTAATTCACTACCTGTTACATATATTTATATTTTATAATAATTAGCGGGATTAGGGCGAATGGGGCGCGCGCTCCCGTTTGGTTCTCGTGCATGTGTAACAGATCAGTAACTGATGCTAAAATCAACACGCATGAAGGAATAGCTGAAATCTAAAAGTTGATGTTGTGAGATCTGTCATGTCCTCACTCTTTAGTCTAGGTTTGGCTGCCCTCTTTGGGACTTTATAATTCGACATAGCTGTTTTTGGTTTTTGTGTTAAAATTGGAGTTGTGGACAGAAGAGAGTCACTGTTCAGATATCTTAGACCGGTTCACTAATGATTTTTGGTAATAACCTGCTTTAGGGATGACAACACATGTGGACATCACATTGCTGCCCTGACTAAATTGCATTCATCATGAAAGGGCGATGTGGGAAGTGCATGTAATAATATTAAATTTGGTATTTAGGTGTAATGACTAATCTAAATGGTTATAACTTTGATTAATTTCAGGCATACTCGTCAATACAAATTGTCTCTATCTGGGATGGATCAAAAAGGGATAACGCTTGGGAAAAAAACAAATGCTTAAAGATCTCTGGCTCAGCAATGAGGTTTAAACTACTTTGTAAATTATATAATTGTATTTATGGATCATATTTGCATAGTTGTTTAATATCTGCTAACACCTTAAGTGTTGACCTCAAAGAAAAATGTCCAACTGTTTGAATATTTATAGAGGAGGATGAAATGCTGCTAAAGCTTCTTTGTTTGTTGTTCATATGTCACTATCAGTGTTGGGTAAGTTCCTTTAAGTAATAGATTACAAATTACTGATTACTACCGGAAAATTGTAATTGATTACATTACTAATTACTTCATGTAAAAAGTAATCAGATTACTAATTACTTTGTTACTTTTAAAACACAAAAATACCTATAAAAATACAAAGTAAACTGCAGCTCTTTCAGTAATTTAATATTCACTAAAAATGGGTTGATCGCAGCAGCTTGACATATTCAAAAGACTTCGAGTTCGCCTAAACTTAAAATTCTCTCATCATTCACTTGTTCCAATCCTGTTTGTCTTTTTTTTTTTTTTAAACCAAAGACATTTAGAAGAAAACTGGATACCTGTTAACGTTGACATCCATATTTAGAAAAAGCACTGCAGTGTTCGAGTATTCTGTGTTTGTCTGAGGTAATTAGTCTACCAAAATGTGTATATTACAAAGTATGAAGCTAATCGGTCAATTCTCGTCACGTGACTCGTGGTTTTCAACTGAGGTCGCCTGGAAATGCTAGCGCGCAAAAAAGACGCAACATGTGAACGGCCCCATAAGCAGCTACGCTTCACATTCAGAAGATACCTTCACTCCCAATCCTGCACAAAGAATTTAAATTTGGCCTGTTTAGGCTGAGTTGGGACACTGTATTTCTGGACGCCGATGTCCTCCTTGGTGATGACTCTGATGAGCATTGTCATAGAATGCTTTCTATTTAAGTGCTTGAACAAGTTTCTGGTCGAGTTAAAAGCAGTCGAAAGTTCTTTAGACTGCATTTTCCAGCAATATTTAGTTTTTACGCTCAATGAACTCAAAGTAATGTCTGTATTTTCACTTGAAGCAGCCACAACCATTTCAGTGTTTCGTGTTCTTCAGCAATTTAAAAGCACATGCTTATTAACCGGTGTTGCAGCACAGCAGAATATGCGATTTTAAAAGCATTTTTAAATTTGTCTTCCAAAAACTATATTTTTAACGCAATTACATTGACTTTAGTTACTGTATTCAAATTACACATATTTAAAATGTAATCCTTTACATTACTGCGTTCCTCAAAAATGGAATTAGAATACACCAACACGTTACGGTGTAATGTGTTACACCCAACTCTGGTCACTATTATATTAAGTGTTTAAATTATTCTGTTTTACACAAGTCAAGTGATGTTTACTGGAGAATGCTTAACTTTTTTCCTCCTGTTTTTCAGATAATTGCATTTGATGAGCTGAAGACTGACTATAAGAATCCTATAGACCAGTGTAACACTTTAAACCCGGTAAGTGCTCAAAAGATAAAAAAGTGTGATGCATGCACTCCTGTTTCTTTACTATCACGACACTGTTCTGCTAATTGATTAAATCATCTGCAGTGAATGTTGCTTTCCAACACTAACACTACTTTGGTTCGAATTTTCTGATTTGCATTTTTTGTATTTTATTTTCTTAATATTTGCTTTCTACCTTTTTGTTTTCTCTGATTGGCTCAAAGACAGTTGACAGGGTGAAAAAAATTAAAAGGGTCAGGCTTGCTCTGAAGGTTGGTACCAGAATTCAGCTTAAGATCAGTAACAGTCTCTCTGTGTGCACGAGCGGAGTGTTTACAAATGTCTTTTCAGTTAACTAACCCAGCAGGGAGACCAGACCTGAATTATGCCAGATAGACTGCTTGATTTTAGAGGTCGTCTTTCATGCAGACACCATCACATCTGCCCGAATGAACAAACCAAAGATTGCTCCTTTAGGGTTGCTCATATCTCACTCACGTTTGGCTGGTTTTAGTCCGTTACTGTCTGGGTACTGTGGGAACAGATGCCATCTGCACAGGTGTAGATTTGAGTGTAGGAAAGGCAAAAGTGTTAACTGAAAAGACTTGCAAATGCTCAAAACATGCATGTGCCGTTCTGTCCTGCCCCTTCTCCGTTTGCTCTTTACCCAGAGCGACTAACTCCATTTATAATGTCTCGCTTAGACTATTTCTAAACAGCTGCACCATTAGGATCATTCTAGAGAAATTCTATATCTGATGGACGTGAAAGAAGAGAGGGTGTAGAAGTGAGCATCTTTGGTGCACATTAATCTACAGTTAAGCAATACTGTATTTTTTTGGATCATCTGGGTATTTATCAATGGATGCGTCTGATCACTCGGAAGTAAATGCTTAAATTTTACTTCAAAATGACCATCAAGTTTGAATTTATTTTTAAACAATGTGTTTGTGTTGGTCAAAAGCAGAAAACAATACACCTTTACTGTCTTCTTGCATGGGCTTCGTGTGTTGTCCTCATTTACCGGTTATGATCAGGCATGGTAGGGGCAGTCTGGGGTCCTTGTGGCTGCTCCCTCCCTCAGCATGGCTGCCTTTTTCACACTGCCTGGCATTGTATCCCTGTATAAAACACAATCCTGTCTCTGTTCCCATACTTTTGTTCTAAGTCTGGGGGATGGGGGTGTAGTTGATGTAAACATCATTTGTTTATTACAGTAATTTGCTAATGGCCAGATGTTCTATTTGCCTATTAAGAGAAACTTGGCACGCTGTATTTAACAAAATCTAAAGCAGATGTGGTGTGCTCTTTTCAAATCTCAGTGGCTTTGAGGATATGATAATATGATGGGTGCCTATTTTCTGAGGCTATGGAGTAGAAATCGACACCCTTTAATGTTTACATTTTAAATGTCATATCAACTTTATAAATGAATCCAGAAATGTCTGAACTGATTTTTTTTTCATTATTTACAGAGAGATTTTTGTAATGTGCAATATTAAAGTTAGCTAAGGTCACTTGTTTTTTTTTAATGTAAAAATATGGTAACATTTTACAATTGAGCTCCCATCTGAATAACGTATTCGTTCATGCAATAGTACTTGTGTCTAGGGATGCAACGATTAACCGTTTTCACTTAACCGCACTTTAATTTGTCACAGTTAATTAATCATAAATGCTTCTCAATACTGCGTTTCTGCACGTAACAAAGCTGTAGCAACTAAACAAAGTTAGCTAGCCAACTGTGCACTAGTTTTAAATTCCGAGCTTGTACACAGAGACTAATATCCACGCTCACTGCATTAACTATGGCTGAGGCTATAAACTAAGGGCCGTTCACATTTTGCATCTATTGCACACGCAAGTTTGTTATTTCCAATAGAGGCGCGTGGCTTTGCGCGCATGGAAGTGTTGCGCACACGGCGAGTGAGCAGCAGCACACACTAACGCTTTCCAGGCGCACTTAGGTGAAAGAATGCCGCGAGCACACTAGTCATGTGACAAGAACTGGACCGGTCAGCTACATATTTTGTATGGAATATTCACATTTCTACTTTTACATTAAGAGAAAAAAAAATACATAATGAAAAATACCAAACAATTTTGTAATGATTAAAAGTGCCTTTCAGACAGCGGTTCAGCAGTCTTTGACTACATTTGTTCTCTTTAAAAGGTAAATACTTAGCTAATATAAAGCTTAGATTTGCATTAGACAAATATTTTTTTATTTATTCTTTTTATTTATTTATTCATTCATTGTTCTGTCTTTTTTTTTTCAGTGTGAAATTATTACTTTTTTAAATGCCAAAAACCTTTTTTTCACTTATTTTTAAGTCCAAAGAGAAATGGACTGTTGTGTGTTTTTAAAAAAATTTTTATTATTTTGTTCTGTATTAATTGGTTACTGAGCAGCAATAAATAACACTTAAAATAAGGAGTTTCATGTGACTTTTCTAAACTAGAAGCGTTTTGAAATTAATGAATGCATAATAATCATGATAACCATGAAACCGTGATTATTCCTCCGACTATAATCGTACAACCAAAATCTATAATCGTTGCATCTCGTGTCACACTTGGTGTTCAAGCGAAAGCTATATGAATAGTATTAAAATAAGTGGATGGGGTTTTGATAAAGTGGTTACGAGATGCATTTGAACACATTACTGTTCCCATGTGGTATAAAATTGTGTCTCGGCTGACCATTTGTAATCCGATCACTGAAAACACATGATAATGCCAGTTAGAAGGTGGGCCTTGGACATTTTCATTAATTTACATATAACAAATAGAATATTCAAATTATTTACCCTAAAATAATTTTTAGACCTATTTGCTTTAAATAATGATTTCTGACAATCATTCTCAGCAGATCTGGTTCTTTTGAGATTGAGCGATTTAGGTTTACTTAAGCAGATCAGTAAATACTAGCACTCATGGGATGAGGGTAATCCTAATGATTCTTACACCTGATTGGCTAGACTTTGGTCACAGGCTTTAGGCGCAATAGAACTCTTGTCTCTGAGATGGATCTGTGTGTGTTTTCTGTCTGACCGTGTGTTTTGTGGTTTCCTCAGCTCGTCTTGCCGGAGTACCTCATCCATGTGTTCTTCTGCGTTATGTTCCTGTGCGCTGCTGAATGGCTGACGCTTGGACTCAATGTGCCCCTGCTGGCCTATCACATCTGGAGGTGGGTGGAGCTTTCAGTCTGAAGCCAATCGCAGATAAACACACACTTTGAATTTGTTGGCCATATATCAACCACCACTGCAGAGCTCATTCTCTTAAGTTAATATGTGATTTATCAACACCATTATCAATGTTTTAAGTACAACTTCAATTGGTTGTGTGTGTGCAGGTATATGAGTCGTCCTATCATGAGTGGACCTGGTTTATATGATCCCACTACGATAATGAACGCAGATATTCTGGCATACTGTCAGAAGGAGGGCTGGTGCAAACTTGCATTCTACCTCCTCTCGTTCTTCTACTATCTTTACGGGTAAGCATTTAACATTGTATATACATTACCATTTTAACAGTTTTATTTTAATTAAATGCGAGGGGGGAAAAAAAACCAAAAATGATAATATCAATATCTGGAATATTTGAAAAATTGTGTAGAGTTAAAAATATCACTATCATTCTGGATCCACCTGCATTGCTGTTTCTACCTGCTATTAACATGTTGAAAAGCATCACTTGTTCAGATTTCGTTGAGACCCTTTTCTTTTATCACTCTACTACATAACTTTATAAATAATGATATTTGAGTAGTATTGAATGTACAAACTCATGTTACACAACCTTCGAAGTATGTGGGTGCCACCTACAGTTTGATCATAATATGCGTGTTAAGATATGATTCAGCAAAAACGAAGTAATTAGCAAATTATAATAAATGCCTTGTTTTGGATGCCTTTATCACAACACATCCCATAATAATCACATTAGGTCAGTAGGTGGTCTTTTGTGGCTGTTTAAAGACATTTATCCAGTTTAGTGAGATCAAATCCATTTGACTTATGCTATGTTCACACCAGACACGGTAAGGGCAAATCAATCATGTTATTCACACCTAAATAGACGTGTGAACATTTTGAGTTTACTCGCTTAAAATTCACTTGACAACAGACGCAGATTCGCATGATGGGCAGGGCTTCTGTCTGCCCGATGACTCTAGCTTCGTTGCTAAATGACTAACATGGATTTTATAAAGAGAACAGTTGTGTTTGTGCTTTATGAAAGCTGAAAAACAGTGTTGATTCGTTTGGAGCCATGCCTGAGTCCACTAGATCCATTCTGAGGTGCACCCAGCACTGTTAACTCATAAACTCCTCCAAAAACTATACCTGGATGATAGAGCTTTCAGCGGTACTTCAGACTGAGCCGAGCCCAGTTTGATCAACTGTTGTCCGGTGTCGGCAGGAGGATTCCCTTTCGGAACACCAACAACAGGCGATATGTCATAATCACACCTCTAATAGTGAGAGCTCCTGATTGGTTGGCGTGGCGCGAATCAATTGTGGATGTCTATTCGCATCTCTTCCGCAACTGGTGTGAATGCAGCATTAGAGATGCAATTAATTTTTGGCTGCCAAAAAAAATTGGTATTTATTTATTTTTGGACAAAAAAAAAAAAAATGGATGAAAATGAGCTAAAAAAAATAGCTATGCTACACTCTTCCTCCAGTCATAGTCACTGCATGGTCTGAAGCAGCTTTCACACTGGACATGGAAAGCAATGCGCTATGAAACACTATGAACACACGCAGTGCATTTACATGAACACCAATAATCGTATTTTAATACAATTAAGGTAATACTCTGATTAAGAGAGTCTACCGTGTAAACAGTGATTTGATTAATCTGATTAAGGTCGTAATCAAACTAAACAAATCGAAGACATGTGGAGTAATCAAACTATTACTGTCATGTAGGACATTTTGCGACAGGATATTTCATACACACACAGCTATTTGACACTATTCTCTGCACCTACTGAGTAAGTGAAGAATCACAGACACCTGCATCGTGAAATGCGGAGGTTTTTTCCCCATTTGGCATGTGGTATCAAATTCCATTTAAACTACACTCTTTCAGCAGTGCAAACTTGCATCCAATATCTCGTTTGTCACAGGGCATGCATGAAATGCTCCTGAATGAAAGTTAAAGTGCCAAACAGCAGTTAAAGTCGACAAATTAAAAATGAAACGCTCAACATTACATGAAACTCCGGAGGAAATATGGATAGCACAGTGATGCAATGATGTTAAAAGAATTATGTGCTATAACATGTTAAATTGGATCATGAAAGGAACATTTAAAAAGTAACTCATGTAAACACCTTAACCTTATTATTGTCTTATTTAGATTAAGGTAAATAATTCCATTGCTGATGTCCATGTAAAAGTAGTCACTGTCAACTAGCTTTTACTCCTGTCTCATCAAAGTTCAAAATAGCTCCTGTACATGCATACTTGAAAATCCATGAACCGCACACTTCCTCAGAAAAGCAAAGTCCATTAAAATAACACACCGACTGGACATTTCAATGTAGTGTAGTGTTCATGCAACTGTGCTGTCATGGCAACACTCGTAAAATAACTCTACTCATTTACTGTCATTAAACCTTACTGTCAACTAGGCCTGTTCAATTAATCGAAAATTCAATTTTGGCTTCTAACGATTATGTAAAGGCATTAATCGAGATAAATGATTATTGCATCATAGCCTATACCGCCCCCTTTCCAGTTGCCCACATTTGTTGCACTGCAAAGCTCAGTTTCAAGTGAACATTACTAAAAGCATGTGCTGTTATGTAACTTTTGCAGCACTGGATGCACATCATTCATTGATGTACATTCCAATCATTCATGTTTTTAAAAGCACGAAAGAGCGCATGCTGTTGTGTATGTGTCCGCTCAGCCTCTGAGACGAGCAGAGCACACACATCTAAAGTCATCTTAATGGGAGCGCTTTAATGGTCAAATAGGTGTCAAAATGCGGTTTTTAGTGATTATTCATATTAACCCTCATTTGTGTAATAAAAAAACGAGTTGAGAATTTAAAGACATGTGAAAGAGAAACCAATAAACAGAACCGCACTGCTCTTAAAGTGGCAGCGCGCATTATTCCTTGCTGCCGAATGTTTTTATCATTAATCAAACAAAGGAACAAAATCACTCACTTCTCTTGACTAAAGGACTTTTTTGTAGCTATAATTAAAGTTTCTTACAGTGAAGATGCTTAAAGCAGTTTGTTTCATAATTTTATTCTATTGTATTTATTTCCCTTTACTTATTTACAGGGAGGAAAATACCCGTGTATATATACAGTTGAAGTCGAATTATTAGCAAGCCCCCCATTTCTGTTTAAATGGAAAGATTTTTTTCAACCCATTTATAAACATAATAGTTTTAAATAACTCATTTTTAATAACTGATTTCTTTGCTATGATAACAGTACATAATATTTTACTAGATATTTTTCAAAATACAAGCATTCAGATTAAAGTATTTTTCAAAGGCTTAATTAGGATAATTAGCCAAGTTATTGTATAACAGTAGTTTCTTCTGCAGACAATCAAAAAAATATATTGCTAATGCTTATTGCTAATGTTGACCTTAAAATAGGTTTCAAAATATTTAAACCTGCTTTTATTCTAGCCAAAATAAAACAAATAAGACTTTTTCCAGAAGAAACAATATTATATGAAATACTGTGAAAATTCCTAGCTCTGTTAAACATCATTTAGGAAATATTTATTAAAAAACATTCACAGGAGGGCTAATAATTTTTACTTTAACTGTAATCGTTTTGAATAATAGTGATTACAGTTATGAGCAAAAAAATTGGGTTTTTAATTTTTCCCATAATCGAGCAGCCCTACGGTCAACAAAATGTAGTTATTTTATTGTCTTTTGCTTTAAAGTCAGTGTAATTTAAAATCTCACAAAATTACTTTATAAAAAAATTATTATTAAAAAGCATTTTGAGATGTGGTTTTCCACCAAATGCATCAAACATATTTGGTTTCTGACCAGAATTTAAATTTCTGTTTATAAATTTCCCCTAGTTTTACTACATCTATGAGTGTTTGGTCACTTCCTAATACCAGGTGTAAACAGTGATGTCATTCAAAACCCTATAGCGGTGCTAATGTTTCTCTCTACTATCTCTATTACAGGATGATCTATGTTTTGGTGAGCTCCTAAACGGGATACAGCTGGAAAAGAGTACATGAAGGCGTTTGAGATGCTGATTTTTAAAACTCAAATGGAGCTGAATTTGAACTCTGCCATCTCTCTCAGTTCTGCTCGGCTGTTTCAAATGGACATCGACTTTATTTACTCTTCATCAGCAAAGAGCGATTCAGGACACTAGCGGCCCACACAACTCTAGAACCACACATGCAAAAATAAATGATCACCAACTCCTCAATACAACCTGTTTAGTCTTATACACACGCCAGACTAATGGCGAAGCACTTCACACACTGAAAGCATCTGTAGATGAGATGAAGTGGTTTACACTAACTGCTTGACCAGATTGTGTCTTAAGCAGAGGCGCAAGGGCTTTTAAAACTATACCGCTGATGGCTATGAGCGAAGGTAATACTCAATGCGTTTTCAAACTGTGGGACAAAATAAAGATTTCGATTGTAGCATTTTTACAGACCTATTTTATCTTTAATATATTACTGCCTTGTGGCTCAGTCACTTCTTTAATTTGTCCTTCAGTAGCTTGTGCTGCTTTGGTGGTGATTCACGATAGTTCAAGTTTCTAAGTTGAAGTTTGCGGTCTGCTTCACGTTGGCAGTTCTTATCAGATTAATGCTCCATTTCAAGTGTTAACTTAAAGCCATTGTTTATGGTGTGGTTGGTAGCAGATGGTGCTTTCAGCGTGTTGAAGGCTTTATTTTGCTCATACACTCTGGAAATGCTCCACATGTAACCTATTTTGCTTTATTGTGTGTGTGTTTTGTATTTCCAAGTGTAAATGTTTTATTGATTTTTCTTTTTTTTTTCTTTTCTCCGTTATGTTTGAGATAGCTGAGATGAGCGTGGACACTATTTAGGTTATTTTGTTTATGTTGGCATGATCGTGATGTGCCAAGATGTCTTTTTCTTTTATCCAGTCACTGTCAGTAATCAGGTACCGACAGAGAAGCTTCAGTTTGCGTCTGCATTGAGTTATGTGGAAGGATCCTTAAACACACTGGCAGGCCATGCATTAATTCCTAATCACAAACCTGGACCATCAGGGTGGTATTAAACGTAATCGGTTATTTTTGAGTTTTTATTATTTTGATTAATGGTCTCAAACTCAATTCCTGGAGGGCCGCAGCTCTGCACAGATTAGCTCCAATCACCAACTCACACCTGCTTAATAGTCTCTAGTAGTCTTGAACAGCTTGATTAGTTGGATCAGCGGTGTTTGATTAGGGTTGGCGCAAAACTGCGGCCCTCCAGGAATCGAGGTTGAGACCTATGATTGAGTATTTTGGATTTTCCTCCCCTTTTTTGGCTTTTGTTTGTGAATTCAGCTTGATCTGTACGTTTGAATGTTATAAAGTCCTGCAAGAGCTGTAGTAAATTTGTGTTTTTTTTGTCTTTATTTTTTTTTTTTGCTTGTAATATTGCTTTAAAATTCCCAATAAAGTTCCACTATAGACAAACTTCTCATAACATTCTTATGGCGTTTTTACTGTGTGTGGCAACTTTAATTAAACATCTAATTGAGCTAAAATATTGGTTTTCTGTTATTTGAAATAAAGTTTGCTTTATTATGATGGAATTGAGCAATAATTAAATGTGTTTGTGTTAATTTGATTGTTTTATGTATGGTGTTTAGGCCAGTCTCAATAATCAATATACCGACTTATCGCACAACATGTGGACATGTCCTCAATCATTTTTGGTGATGCAATACATATCGCCCATAATTAAAAAAACAATTCTAGTCACAATTTAGTTGATTGCACAGCCTTTCTCTTCGAGGTGTCAGTGCCGGTATGGTAAAAAAACAATTGTATTTACTATAATTAACTATAGTATATTTTCATGTGGGTGCCTGATGACTGAAAATAGATCCGTTACTTTTTTCTAATTCTTTTTGCCATTTTTGTTAACATTTATTATTATTCATTTGTTTAAGATGTACATTTTCACAATCTGATTCCAATGCCTAATTACATTGTTAAAATGACTATAATTAAATGAAATATTCTTAAGAATAAAATTGTGTTCTTTAAAGAGTGTTCTTTCATTATGATGCTATTATAATGTCAAAATGGCCTTAAAATAACAATATTAAATCACAATAAATTTTGGTGCTATATATTGTACCACAATAAATAGATGATATAACAAGCCTAATAGTGCTTCTCTGAAATTGTGGCACACAATCATTGAATAACAATTTGGAGCAAACTTGTCAATTCAGCTCACTTTCAGTTTTACTTTTTTTGTGTGTGCAAAAACTACATTTAAGAGAGAGAGGGAAAAAAAAAAAGTCAACCTTGTGGCAAACCAGAAACATTTCAAAGTCTTGTTTTCAGTCAGTAGTAGTTTTGTATATGGTACTTTCACTGTATGATTGTTTAAGGTTTATAAATACAGCATGTGCTAACTAAAATCAAGTGTATACACTTTTTCCAGGAAATGTTTGTTACATTGGTTTACACCCGCGTAGGGTTCATGATCATAAAATGTTTGTCCGATCATTGTATGCCTGTACACTTATTTGAATATCTATGGAGCCAGAAGGAGAGTTTGGGGTGTGGCTGCTGATCCAGAGGTTATGTAAACAATGGGAAAAGAAATTCAGATATAGAGGCAAAAACCTAAAGCTAATCCCGGTAAGTGGAATGCTTAAGTTTAAAGAAATACAATAAAATAAAAATTCCAACGTTTTTCTCACGATCCACATTTTTGTACATAACAACTGCATTTCAAAATAGGAGTTGAACTTCCAGTTTAGGGAACTTTCAATCAAACTAAATTGTAAATATTTTGGTTGTGCTACAAATAATTAATATCCATATTGAAAACTCAGTGAGACTGACTATGTTTTATCCATCACAAAAAAAAAAAAAAACACCATAGTAGGTATTATAAGTCTGTGTCAAATAATATTTCGCTGTTTGTTTTATGTTATTCTTTAGGTGAACAATTAATTCATACATTTAAAAAAAGTTTGGTTAAGTAATTTTTAATAAATGTCTGACCACTTGCTTTTCTGGCGGTCCTTCTCTGTTGACGCCAGTATGATCACTTCAGCCACAATATTCTTAACCAAGCCCCTCCTACCGTTTATTTGCTACTAGGGAATGATATTCATTAATATTCTTTTTCAGGCGGAAGAACATCAACATACTGAAACAAAGATCTCTCAGCAACTTCCGGCTCACGTGGACTTTAACGTGAGATTAGTAAATGGTTTATTTCATGGTTTTGTTCCTCCAAATTATTTTCAATTTTTTTTAACGTACAGCAGTAACTTAATCTAAACATTCAAGAGTATTCCCTCAGCGATATTACAGACATGTTTAATATTAAAGTTATTCACGGTTTGCTGAAATTTCTGATATTTTGTCTTTTTGCTCTGCAAAGGCCTCAATCTTGGATAATGAGGCGCAGTTTAACACTTATGTCCTATTGGTTGATATTATTTTATAAAACAACAATTTAACATTAAACATTAAATGTAGATAGCGTTTTTATATTTCAGGGAAATGTACAGGCTAACGTAGACATTAGTTCCATATCACAAAACCGAACTATTTCAGTAAACGTTTCAATGGTCATCAGCCTGTTAAATCCTCAAAAGTGTAATGTTTAGTTTTGAAAACAACAAAAGTATACATTTCCAAAAGCTATACTTCATATCTTATTTGATATTGTCTACTAATGTGGCCTAGTCCAGTTTACAATTTTCTTTACAGTAACGTTAGTTGTAAAATGTCACGGCAAAACTAACTTCACACCACTTTGTTCTAAAAACATTGATTTTTATTGAGAGCAGACTAACTGCTGACAGTGACAGACTTCAACTTTACTCCCAGACACATACGTTAATTAGGTTGAGTGTGTTTGACGCTTAAAAGAGCTGTTTGCATCGGTTTCATAATGTGCCTCATTTTTGTAGCTCCACTAAGTGATATTAGTAAAGCACTCATATCAAATTCAGCCTTATAGGTGCAGAAAACCAGTTAACATTACTCACGTGTGGAGCCCAAACAAGTAAATAACGTCTCTTCAACACCACCACACTTCTTCATTTAGTGCTGCTTTCGAAACAATAACGAACGTTTTTCCCTTTAAACTGCCAGTGTCACGTGGTTTCAATTAACGGCCTACGTTACGGTAAAGTCTAGATAGGATACAGCTGATAAGCATCAACCGTATGTGATCTAGCATCAACCTAGATACGATTGAGGCCGGAAGTTAACGACAATTATTTATTAAATTTCCTATTATTTTACAAAATTTCCTATTAATTGTATTTTATTAACGTCTACCCTTACCCTAAACCCAACTGTCACAGTTTTATGTAAAAACAGCAATTGTACCGATTATTATTTATGTTATTAATTAAATTACTCAATAAATTGTGTTTTTAACGTTTACCCCTACCGTCACAGTACCGTAAAATATTAATTATTGTTATATAGTGTCACAAAAACGATGCAATATTGATGTGGCATCCGCACCTGTATCCTATCTAGACTTTGCCACGTATCTGATCTAGCAGCAACCATCCGTGGAACAAATCATACAGATTTGATCTCAAATACATTTGTATTCGATACTAGTAACTAATAGCCTATCATTTGCTTAGCTAAGTAATTCATTGATCAAACAAATCAAGCAGTTAAAATGAAAATATAGTCTAGCATAATTTCTGGTTGAACTATCCATTCACCACTGCTGATATAAGAAATGTATCATGTCACAGACACGAAAAAATTAAACAGCCGTCTTAATGGCCAAGACTATCAGACATCTTGTTTATGTAACTGTCAACCACATTTCAGTGAACAAGCATCATTTCATTGCAAAGTTAAAGTTATATATTAAGCTCAGTATTATTATTATTATTATTAGATCGACTTATAAAAATACAGAATTTTTAAAGTGCTATCAGAAAACAAACAAATGCATACATGATCAAAGCATTGAAAGCCACAAAGCAATAAACACCAAGTAATTATTATTTTTTCCTAAAGGTGATCTGCATGTCAGGTTGATCATCTGGACACTGATCTCTCTGTGAGCCGCTCTTTGGTTTCCTGATATGCTTCAAACTTCTCCCGAAACTCATGAAGGAAGTTGTATTGCTGAAAGAGAGCATAAAGCAGCAGCTCAGTCGAATGGTTAGAGGACGTGATGTTTTAAAGGAATAATTCACCCAAAAATGAGAATTTACTCGCCATTTACTCTCCCTCAAGTGGTTATAAACCTTTATGAGTTTCTTTTTTCTGTTGAACACCAAGGATGATATTTTGAAGAAAGCTGAAAAACAAATACTATGGATGTCAATGGTTACATGTTTACCATTCTTCAAAATATCTTCCTTTGTGTTCAACTAATGAAAGAATATCAAACAGGTTTGGAACAAGGCAGAGTAAATGACAAGTTTCATTTATGGGTATTATTAAATAATATATAGGCCCTATTTTACATTATCAAAGGTCATATTTTGGTTTTGGGGTCTCCAACAACCGGCTGATATGCATGCAAGGCCAAAAAACACTTTCATTGTCTTATAATATGCATTTATTTTTATCCAATTATCCCAACGACTGCTATGATATGATATGATTGTTCAGTGATTGGTTCGATGACCCAGTCTGTTGTGAATGGTCGACTGGGTTCAGAGTGAGAGAGAAACGCCCACTACAGTTATGAAGTAACACAGTATGTGAGAGCCCAATGCAGAAATTGATTAAAGCAATGCAGTTAAACACCAGCATAATACTCTACTCTTAAACCTAACCCAAAGTAATAACAATGACACACATTCATTATTAATCCACATAGTGGCAAAAGTTGAACTATTTTGAAAATTGACAACGCCATGCGTGTGAGGAACAGCTGACGCTGGCCATAGCAAAGACTCACGGCAAAGGATCACGAGCACAGAAACGCTTTTACATCAATAAAGGACGAAGCACTCATCGCGTTTTTGATACATTATGTGAACAGCCCCATACAGATTTAACCTGAGAGATGCAGTACAAGCACTGATCTATAATAGATAAGTGTTTACAAGCCGTGTGGAGCGATTACAAGTTATAACACACAATTAAACACATATTTGCAAACTACACTAAACGAGGCAACTATTTAATTGCAGTTACATGTTATGATCCAGACAGAGGATGAGGAAACTGGTTCATATGAACTGTAACTGTTACTGACAAAGTCCCTAACAAAGTTCCATACATAATAGTCTCTGCTGCTCCTTCCTTTAATAGCAAATGGCTGGTGAATGCCACTTTGCAGCATAGGTTATTGTATCAAAAATCTGAAAAATGACAGGAACAAACAGGACTAGGTTGACTATACTGGGGTGTTGTGAAAATGAACCCTTTATTCCCCACAGCCAAATCTCCATCTGTCAGTGATTGTCATCTTCACGTCATGATCAGTCCGGTGATCTCCTGAGCTCTGCTAGTGTCTGAAGGGAAAGGCGCGTTCATGTTTTACTGGATCCGGTACTACATATTTGATGATGTATCGCATCAATGTCAACGCATGCAGGCAAAAGATCCGAACCCAACACAATTCATTTTCCCAGCAGAAAAACTATTTACTAATAATAAGTAAATACGCATTTAATAATTTATTGCCCCATCAAGAAACTAATTCTAATAAGTTATTTCTTAGCCACATATTTTTAAATAGTGTGTCAAATCAAGTAGACCCTAGTTGTATACATGCTACATTTTTTTCAACATATCTTAATAAACTAAACGTATGCACAACAGACAGGATGGGTGTTGGATCGATTGGGTAGCTTTGCATAAACAAAGGAAAATTAAAAACCCATTTAAAATGATTTAAGACATACAAGACAATATTTCAATGAATTTAAGACATTTAAACCTAAATTTAAAACATTTTAAGACACCCTGACTATCCCTTTAAGGATGTTAATTCTTACTTTGACAGTCTGAATGGCTCCGGATCCTCTCAGCTCCCGCAGGATCTCCAGAGCTGTGCTGGGTGTCATGGACACGGAGAGCTGCAGCAGCAAACATGCAGCAACTGTGACAATGAAACACAAGGTAAACTCCTAATCACACACCCAGAGCTAACATTAATCATGACATTGCATGCTGTTTTAGCATTCGAGTCTTACTCAGCCCAGAGCGTCCCAGACCTCCATAACAACTGTGGAGGAACAAAAGCACTCAATTAGAATTTCTATATAATAAATACATTTATAAAATAGGTTTATAATAAAATCTAAACATTACACGATGCTACAAACACTATTAGGACACATATATTTCACTAAAAAGTCAAAAAAGTTGGTTTGGGTTATTTTGAGGAAATTCGTTCTTCTTCAAATTTTGAAGCTAGGTTATGGCGATGGGATCCTTGTATGAATTCCAGCGTGTAGACTGGATGTCTGTACTGGCAGGTACAACGTGACGTCTTTGAGCTTTCAGCATTAATTCATAAGAAAGATTTTTCCAAGTCTTTCCAGACTGCCAATCAGCGTGCTCTATTTTGTATGAGGTGCAACTTCATTAATATGCATGATAGCTTCGAAGAAGTTACTGTTAAAGTGTTCAGCGGCAGAGAGACGCCACATTGTGTTGCCAACTGTAATTAAAACAAGTGGAAGAAGAAGAATTGTTCAGAGACATAGGTCATCAGTGTTGCGTTTATAAATGTGCTGCAACAAAGATTTTGTTTCCGCTATGAAAGTGCAGCTGGACTCACGTGTGGATTACAGTGGTCTGCTAACACGCGCCAAAAATATGTTTGTAAGGAACATTTTTTACCCGAGAGCTTTCCCTACTGAAAAAAACAGCTTAAACTAGCCTAGGCTGGTTGGCTGGTTTTAGCTGGTTGACCAGCCTGGTTTTAGAGGGGTTTTGGCCACTTCCAGGCTGGTGTCAGACATTTCCAGCCTGGTCTTAGCTGGTCAGGCTGGAAAATGACCAGATAAAACCAGCTTGACCAGGTTTAAGCTGGACATAGCTGGTTTTGGCTGGGCTCCCAGCCTGGCTAGGCTGGTCAAGGTTGTTTTAGCTGGTCATCTCCCACCCTGACCAGCTAAGACTAGGCTGGAAAGGGCTGGAAACCAGCCCGGAAGTGGCCAAAACCCCTCTAAAACCAACCTGGTTGACCAGCTAAAACCTAGGCTAGTTTAAGCTGTTTTTTTTCAGTAGGGTTTTAAATCTGGAAAAGATGAAATCTGGATTTGCAAGTTTGTGTTGATTGCCCTGTCTCTACAGATTTGGTAAGTGTGTGATCAGTGTTCTTTGTTTATGTTTATTCAGATGGCAAAGTTAGTATCGTCAGCATTACTCTCCAATTTTAAAAGACATACCTTAGGCAAAATGATTTAGTTACTAAGTTTACAGTACGTTAATATCACTACAATATTATTGACTGAAAGATCGGCTGTAAATGCTGCTCTCCGAATGTAAACATGTAAACGCCTTAATCAAACAATTACTGTCGTGTATGATTTTCAACGCATTTTGTGACAGGATAGTCTATACACACACGACTTTCTGACGCTACCCACCGAGTGCATCTAAGTTACAGAGAAATGCAGAGGGTTTTTTTTCTCCCATACGCCGTGCGGTATTAAACATTCCATTAAAACAACAAACTTCCAGCAGTTCCTCGCATTCAATATCTCGTTTGTCATCTGGAGCATGCATGAAATGTTCCTGAATGAAAGTGAAAGTGCCAAACGGCAGTTAAAGTTGACAAATAAATAATTTGGCAAATAATTTGATTACCGATGTCCATGTAAACATAGTCACTGCAGTTCTCCCCTGTGTCTGTGTGTTGTTTTGCCTCTGTGAAAAATCAATGCTTGCTCAAACTGAAAACTCCCATTTTTATGCAAACTCTTCCCTCTTTCCCCATTCAACACTCCCACCTAAACAGCGCTGGACTCATCCACTTTCCTGACTAATTTCAAACCAGAGGTGTAAAAAAAAAACACCCTGCTGAGACAGGGGGGTTCCACGGCCCTTTAAAGATGATTTTTATATAATGGTAGGCAATGGTTACAATGTTTTTAGATTAAAAATAAACACAAACAAACCCAAATCAATAGCCGTGGTTCCTGATGACACACTGAAGTCTTGTTTTACAGTGAGCAACAGTCTTCTCAAGTTAAAAATGTAGTTCTGTTTTGGCTAAAAAATGAATATAAACATGTCTGATAACATTACACATTTTTGTTATTTTGCCCAATTGTAGAATTGTCTTCTAAATTACCACATTTTTATTTTCAATTTGTATGAAATATTGTAAGAAGTTAGCAAAAAGTTAAATGTTTTTACCAAACACAGAACTACAAATTTGAAATACAATAATAGCAAAAGAAATAATACTTAAATACGTATACAATAATATTTCTTTATATAGCTGACAGTATCTTACTGTATGACAGTCCTGCGTTGATTTTGGAGGCAGTCCTTGAGCTCCTCCAGAACGCAGCTGCACTGTTGAAGCTCTGGAGCTCCACCGTCCAGGAAGGGGTAGTGATGGACTCTGAGACCCCTCTGAGAATAAACCTCTAGCAGACACGGCACTCTGTAGCGCACCAGCTCTCCTCTGGTGCAGAACACAAACACATCCTCCACACCCTGATCACACATCTCGGCTAAACACAAACACACAACACGTCACTTACACCGATCTTATCCTAGAGGGGCATGTAGATTATATACACAGTACATCACTGACTCAAGATGGTAAGAAATTGATAGTGTGATCGCCTTTTCTGTTCTGCTGTGACCAAGTGAAACGACTTATTATTTAATTTCTGTAGATTTTTTCAGGAATTTCGAGGTTGGAAGGATGTTATTAGGATGTAATTAATCTCCATGTTTGCATCAAACAATTTTTAAAGGTGCAGTATGTAAGTATGACACCCAGTGGTTGAACTAGGTATTGCATTCCTGGATCAAAACAAACACAAGCACAGGTTGCCAGATTGAGGACCAACAGGAGCGAGTCTAACGATCGAGCCTAAAGGCTGATTTAATTCGTTTTCTATATAAAGGAAACGGCACGTGATAGAAGGAATATTTTCCATATTAAATGGAGTTTTGATCTAACCAACACCTGGAACTGATTAGAAACAGCTTCTATTTCTTGCAGCTGAACAACAGAAAACTGACAATGATCACCTCAGATACACCTCATGTGCTTTATTTACTGTTAAAGGCATAGACTGTAAAATATATGGACGTAGCATCCGTGACGTCACCCATAGGTTTCTGAAGAGCGCAAAAGAAGCTACAAGTAGGCGCGGCCAACCGTCGCCATTTTGTTCGCGTGTCATCGCACCCACGGCAGGATACCAAACAAGGGCAAAGAGGCGGAGAGTGAGCGGAGCTACAGACACCTGCTGGCACTTTGCTTAGACCTGGCTTAGACAGACTTTACTTTGTGAAAACGCTTAATACTTTATTACCTGTGACTCGTTTGTGTTCTGACCACATGTGCTTGGCTGTACACTATATCAATAAAGTGTTTAGACTTTTAAAAACACTGTTGTAATACATTGAGCCACTAAACATTGTTCTTATGATGTTTTTCTACAGGAGAAAAACGCGAATTACTTCCAAACACTTCAAATACAGTCTGTATTAGTAAATGCAAGACTATTGATGAACTCCAGCATAACACTGCATGATAACGCTTCAGATGACTGTTCTAGAGTCTACAGCTAATCAATCTGTCACATTCTGGAGTGCTTTACAGCTCTAAAGAACATTATAAATGATAAATGATCTTAAATAAAACACACACATTTATAGAGATGGTGTTTAAGTATATAACTTTACTCACATGGGAAACGGAGGCCACATGAATGGTTTTGAGCACAATTAAGTGCACACAGCATCCCATATCATCTGATAATTGTAAGAAATAAGTCCAAAAGGCAGCTGACTGTGTAAAGCCACATAAAACAACACAAAAATACGATGAATATGCCGAGATCAGTGGCTCATCTGCCGGATTCAGCTGAGGTGAAGTGACGGCGACCAGCGAGACCTAGCTGTCACCCAAGTGGCCACGCCCTTAATTATGCAAACTTAATATAACCTAATATAAAGGAAATGGATGAGTTATAAAAAAATTCACCCCCCTCACAGTTGTCATGGAGGGTAATAATAGCTATATGAACCAAAATCGTTCTTTGTACCAGGCTGTAAACACCTTTTTTTCTGTTGTAAAGTTGGCCATTCTAACAGTGGGCTCAATTGCAACTTGCTCTATTATGGAGCCAGGACTAGCGGAATTTTGATGAATTGCAGTTTCAGTTACTTCCGTATTGGCTACCCGAGGGAGAGCGGGAGGTTGCCGCTTGGTTAAAGGCTAACAATGTGAGTTTGAATGTCATTTTACATGACATTTATTGCCATATACTGAAAGCAGCAGCAGACAGTTCAGCTCAGATCCTGAAAATAAAATAAACTATTTGAAATTGAACTTTAGAACTGTGACTCAGTGAAAGCCAACACATATCAGTGATTCAGCATCTACATTTAATAATGTTAAAGAGGTTTAATATGTATTAAATAGAGTATAAACCTTACCATTTCTTGAGTGAGTGCATATTCTGTGCTTCTGAATGGCTGTATTTAAACTCCTGTCGTGTTTCGTCTGATGCAAACAGTCAAATTGCTTATCACTGCAAATCTCGTCCTGTAGCGTGTTGTTAGGACACTGGGTTACAATGTAACCTGCTCACATAATGTTTAGGTTCTTAATATTTATATTATTTGCTTATTTATAATCTTAAGTGGAACTCTGAATCTGCGTCTCATTTCGGAGTCCGCTACTGTCCACTGGAGGTCGTATTTCAGTCACAGATGCATGCTTTGAGAGCCTTTCTGAATGAATTAATGAATGAATGAATGAAATAGTGGGGGGTGCTGGCATATAATTGGCTAAACTGGCAGTGGCCAGCACATAACTCACATTTTCAAGCAGAATATCTGATTTCAGCATTGTTTTTCAGATAAACAAGAATGTGGCATGTTTCTTATACATCTGCAAACATATTATGGTATTTTTACGCATTAGAAGAGTCAAAAACTAACAGACAGCACCTTTAAAGGCTGTCTTTTGAGGGGCCATAAAATGAACACTTAATACTTTGGTTTCTCAGACAAGGTTTAAGCCCAGTCAGGCTAAAATGAAACTTTGAGCTGTTTAACTGGAAAAAAAAAAACTTACATTCACTGCCTTTGGTCTTAAAGTTTTATAAATGTGCTAATATAACTATGGCCGGGGTGTCACAGTGGCGCAGTGGGTAGCACGATCGCCTCACAACAAGGTCGCTGGTTTGAGCCTCGGCTGGGTCAGACGGCAAACTGTGTGAAGTTTGCATGTTCTCCCTGTGTTGGCATGGGTTTCCTCCGGGTGCTCCGGTTTCCCCCACAGTCCAAAGACATGCACTATAGCTGAATTGAATTAACTAAATTGGCCATAGTGTATGTGTATGGATAAATGTGTATGGTTGTTTCCCAGTACTAGGGTGTTTTTGGAAGGGCATCCGCTGCGTATATCATATGCTGAATAAATTGGCGGTTCATTCCACTGTGGCGACCTCAGATTAATAAAGGGACTAAGCCGAAAAGAAAACGAATGAATGAATGGAGTAACTATGACCTAATCCAGGCTTAGTCTAAACCCTGTTTGTGAAACCAGGCCAAATATTGATATGATATTTACATATAAAAGAGTTTAATCTATTATTATAACTGCAAGTTTCAAAGCTGAAAACAAACTCCAATGATTAAATTATGCGTTATACACTCATGATTCTTTTATGTATACTACTATTATGAAACACTGATTTTTAAAATCAAAAGAATGGTGATGTCATGATTCTCCTTGACATGCCCCTTAATGTGCATGTCTCATGTCTGTCCAACAGTCAGAACTAATACCGTCAAAATCAGAAATTCATTTTGATGCACTTTCAACTTCCTAACTCCCCCCCATCATCTTCTGTGTGGGGATACACAAACATACATTTCCCCCCATCATAATCATTAAGCGCTCTGTGTTTTTTCAGGCATTGCAAACGGATCCGTGTAACTTTTGAGCTAGCCTTCAAATCACAGTGGAGGAGGAGCGAGACTACACCACACACCTGTCACCACCACAACAACAACTTGTAATGGCAACTGACTGAAAATAACACTGCAGTGCAAAAATGCTCACGCCGGAGCATTTTTTGGAATTTGCTTGCCTTTCTGCAGCGCAAAAACAATTCAGTGGACACAAAGCCTTCGGGATCATTCACACCAAATGCGTCTTTGCTTTGCTGTGGAACTGACAGTGATGAGTAGCGCTGCGTGTGAAAGTTGAAGTTATTTTAACTTGACGCGGCATCTAAAAACACGGCACTCAAGTGCGTGACACTTAAAAAGACACAATGGTCAATGTAATGGTCAAACACGTCCATCAAGTGTGTGTTTACAATGAAAAGTTTGAAAGGAAAGGGGAAAAAAAAAAAAGACCCATTCTGTATGAACTGCCCCTTACTTTGCTTAATACTACCATGATAATAAGTCTACCATGATAATAATATTAAATGATAATAATATTAGAATAATTTAGCCTATACATGAACATGATTTCTGCAGTATTTATGAAGATGACTTCCATGTTTCAACGCCATGATTGAGTGTAATTAAACTATGCATTTGTTTGTTGCTAATACATGTCCACTAACAGCAAAAACATCCATACTGTGACTTTAAGTGATACAAAACTGTGCCTAGAACCTCAAGTTTGACTGGAAAAAAATTGGGTCTTGCATTTAAAAGATAAAAATGCCACCTATTTTGCTAACCAAAATGTCCATTGTTATAAACTCACCAACATCTTTCTGCAGGTTTCTTCTGTTTTCTTTATATCTGCAACCTGAAATGAGCAGAAATCTTCAGAAATATAGAATGAGCACACAAAGACACATTATTTATTTATCAATAAGTTTTACCAGGTAGAGAACAAATGCCAAGAGACTGGGAGCACTCCACCATTGACAGAGATAACCTGCAAAACACAAACCACAGATTACAGTCAATTTATGCGTATTTTACTAAAGTTAGAACATGTGTGTAGTTGCATGCGTTGCTCACCATGAGATCTGAAAAGGTGTCGTTTCCTCTTCACCAAAATCCTCTTCGTCAGATGAAACAAACTCGCTTGTCCTCATTTCCCCCGTCTATTATACAAACAAATGTAAGACACTTCACAAAGATGATTAATCAAACCGTATACTGTCAAGTGTCAAGTGAAACGTGTCACTGTCAAGTCAAGTGAAACGTGAGGCTGCTGTCCAAACACAAGCATGCTCTGATCATGTGTGTGCGTGTGAGAGAGACATACAGTGTAAGTTACTATGCTGAGGGACATTACTTTGCGTTTCATATCTGCAGTAATAAGCTCGTCTGCACAACTAATAGTATTTAATTGACACGACACAACACAACCCGAACCTATCAAACCGAAACATTAATTGCAACCTATAAACATAAATTAGTAAACGACACAGATAATCAACAATCCAACTCACCGACTTATCACACTGCGACTGCGCATGCGCGGACATTTCAAAACATACCAAAGAGACTTGTCCAATCATAGTGCATGTGTTAAACAAACCACGCCTCTGTTTGCATAAAATACGCCCCATAAGCGCTTTTTACTAATTAAATATTAATGAGGCGTTTCGTTTTTCAGTTTATTCGAGGTGGGACA
This sequence comes from Danio aesculapii, assembly GCF_903798145.1. Classification (NCBI taxonomy): domain Eukaryota; kingdom Metazoa; phylum Chordata; class Actinopteri; order Cypriniformes; family Danionidae; genus Danio; species Danio aesculapii. The sequence continues at coordinate 16,802,068 of NC_079447.1, read as the reverse complement.
TTAAATGCAAAAATATTTCGACCAAAGTTAAAGTAATATCAAACACTTAAACACTAATCCCAACACATGTTTATAAGCATGTGGAAGTCAAACTGAGCTCCATTGAACCAAGAAATCGCTCTTTTGCAGACTGTGCGAGAGCGCGTGAACGTTCCCGAGACATCGGACGGCGCGCGCGACCGTGTTTCTGTGCATCCTCTGCAGACAGACGCAGTGTACCGACACCGACAGACCGGACACCGGGACACGCACGAGCTCAAGGAGACACGCTGAACCACAGAAACATGAGGTCACCACTTTGTCAGAGAAATGGAATAACATTTAAACTGAAAAAGAAATCCTGAAGATTTGTTTTCTTGTGAGTATGCGCGTGCTGCGTATTACGGTCATGTTCATTATGAATTGCCTTTACTCAAGTGGCATTACTTGGATTTTTTAGAATTATTATTTTGTGCTATGTTGTATAATTTTTAGGTTTCAGAAATTTGATGTAGAAATTAATTCAAGCTCATTTAAATTGCGCATTTAACATTTTTATTTAGCAAATTTATTGTACAAATTGTTTTAAGAAATTTAAATACTCTAGAAAAGGAAAGAAAAAACATTTGTGAATCTGTTCCCTCTCTCTGTTGTAGGGTGGAGCTCTTTGGCAGGTGTCTTTCTATCCCCATCTGGGATTCGCTGACTGGGCGACGAGCTCGAGGTAAAACAAGCGCGCTTCTTGGCTGCACTATACTGAGGATATTTAATAGAAACAGCGTTTTTATATGGAGCAGCTGATTATATCTGAGAACACTCTTTAAAATAAAGCTTTGTTTATGATGAACTAATAAATGGTCCCTTAAGCAGGGTTAGGCAAATATACATTGAAATGTATTTTAAAATAAAATACCAATTACCTTAAGTTTAAGTGTATCAAAATAAACTACAAAGTATAGCAGTCACGAAATATATCGAAATAAATACTGTATTTTTGTATTTTAAAAGTTCGATTTAACTCAATTCATGTTTATTTCTATAGCGCTTTTACAATGTAGATTGTGTCAAAGCAGCTTAAAAATAAAAATACTACAAAATATCTTTAAAAAGGAGCATTACATCAGTCCCTTTACCATTAAACCGACTCTTCAATACTCAATGTGAAAATTCTGAAAACTTCCTGACACTCTTTATAGACTATTTCCTGCTCCTGTTGTATAACCTGTCAGTTTTTAGGAGATTATTAAATATATGTTTCATATGTTGTGTCACTCTGACATCTTTAGGCATGCAACTTTCCTCTTCATTTACTACATTGCAACCTGATGTTCAACTACTGCCATTTAAAAACAGCCAAAGAAGTATTGTAGGAATTGCCACCGTAGGGCTTATCTTTATGTTGTTTGTTTTAAAGACAAACATTTGGCATCAGCAATCCACCCAAAACTACTGTTATTTTTACAGTATACTCTTTCTCCAGAGATTTTATTTTATTTTTTCAGTTCTTCTTTAAATGTAGGAGTTAATAATGTCCAAAGCACCAATCAGAGGGTGCAGCTATATAATGTCACCATGTAGATGTCTTACAAAGTATTTTCATTCATTCATTCATTTTCTTTTCAGCTTAGTCCCTTTATTAATCAGGGGTCACCACAGCAGAATGAACCACCAACTCATCCAGCATTTGTTTTATGCATCGGATGCCCTTCCAGCCGCAATCTTTGGCAAACACCCATACACACTCTTTCACACACATATACTTCGGCCAATTTAGCTTACCTAATTCACCTATACCACATGTCTTTGGACTGTGGGGGGAAACCGGAGCACCCGGAGGAAACCCACGTGAACACAGGGAGAACATGCAAACTCCACACAGAAATGCCAGCTGACCCAGCTGGGGCTCAAACCAGCAACCTTCATACTGTAAGGCGATCGTGCTACCCACTGCGCCACCGTGACCCCTGTAAAAAAAGTATTTTACAGTATTTTAAAAATACAAGACACTAAAGTATTTTGATACAAAATATTATTATTTTCATTAACCCTATCAAATACAAATTACAAACAAAATACTGTTTTGTATTTAAAATACCTATTTGAAAGGCATGTATAATAAATAAATACTGCCCATCCCTGCATTTAAGGAAACAAAAAAAGCAAATGAATCTTCTTTTGGAACCGTTATATTTACGAGTTTTCCTTAATGGCTTTGAGGGTTCCATAAAGAACAACAGCAACAACAACACTACATTCCAACAAGTATAATTCATATTGTCTTCACTGTTGAATGAAAGAAACTGGCCCTCCTATAGAATTACAGTCAAAGCTGTATTTTGGAATATTATTTTAAAGAGTGTAGTATTCTGTTAATATGAATACAAATGAATTAAATGCCTGGTGGTAAAATAAAATAACAAATAGGGCTGCAGGACTTTGGAAAAATCTGACATTGTGATATTTTGTCTTGCCATACATTACAATATAAATGTAGTTTCACCAGAGAATTTGAACAGAAGTCTATTTGGAAAGATTTTCAATCATTTATTTTGACTGGGATGATCAAGTCTTTTTCCTATGCAGTGCATCTTTATAAATGATGATAAATTACAAGCAAATCTAAATAAATAAACAGTGCTTTATGGTTTTCTGTCCAGTCTAACAGTATTCAAGTACAGAAATTCAACAATCAAATGTAAAAAAACACGGTCGTCATTCTATGAATAATAAAAAAAAAGAACTTGAATATCTAATTATCTTTTAATCTTGAATAAATAATCTAATCCTGCGATATGACTATTGCAGACACACACATTGTGATATCGATGCTCAAACGATATATTGTTCAGCCCTAACAACAAATGATAAACAGATGATCGTGTCTTTTATATTCTTGTGCTGCTCCTATTACACCAACATAAATCTCGGTGTTCACCTGCCTCTGCAGAGAACGTTTACAAACCTTCTAGTGTGTGTGTGTGTTAAATGATGTCGTGTATCCCCACAGAAAATGAAATCCCATGAGGCAGACATGGAGAGAGAGATCTCTAAGGTAACAAACGCACGCAGACTCTTCTCAATACAACAAGATATGAAAGATATTAGTTTAAATGTAGTTTCTCCAAACATGGGCCTGTAAACATTCAGTGTCTTTCAAATATAGTCTTTTTTTAGCTATTATGCAGCATTAACAGTACCATTGTCACAAATTTTGCAAATACAAGTAATTGTGATTAGTACACTTGGCTAGTTATGGAAAATTGTAAGTTATAGAGTTAAAACATTATTCTTTGGTAGTGGTAGTGCAATCTGTATTAAGTGTCTTCATTGAGTGCTCAGCTTGACCCGTGTCTTGTTCAGGTTCAGGGGATGGTGTGTGAGTTGCGGGCAGGGTTTTCTCGAGCGCTGCTGGAGCTGAATCAGATTCAGCAGGGAGACACTGAACTGCAGAGCCAGCTGGAGGACACCAGACACGGCTGCAACAAGCGAGCCCTTCACCTCGAGAGCCTGGTGCTGTCCCTCAAGGTGAGATCACGGTCAGCCCGATATATGTGTGTGCGTTTACTGAAGTCACTAATTTCATGCGTATTTTCAGGAGGAGCTGGAGGAGGTACGCTGTCAGTTTCGTCAGCTCTGTCAGGCACAAGACAGAAAGCCACCAGAGAATCCAGGACGAGAGAAGTAAACGACTACATACACACACACATACTCTGACACGTAAAAATTTACCAACAGAAATTATGACTAAAATTGTGGTACATTGTGTGTGCCGATGTGTGTGCATGCAGTAATGCAGTGGATGACAGTAGTGGATGCAGTAGTGATGGTGCAGCAGAGGCTTCTCCCCTTCCAGTGGGCGGAGCTTTTCTCATACACTGTTACTTGCAAGGACTACAGGTGTGGCAACGTGCCAGACAGAATACAGGTGAGCTTAATAATTGGATATACACACACACACACGTATGTATGTATGTATGTATGTATGTATGTATGTATGTATGTATGTATGTATGTATGTATGCATGTATGTATGTATTGGATTAAATGGATTGATATTTCCTCAGAATTCTACACACAATACCCCATAATGACAATGTGAAAAGAGTTTCTGAAATTGTTGTAAATTTATTAAAATTAAAATATCTGAATAATCACATGTATGTAAGTATTCACAACCTTTGCTCAATACTTTGTTGATGCACCTTTGTTAGCAATTACAGCCTCAAGTCTTTTTAAATATGATGCCACAGGCTTGGCACACCTGTCTTTGGGAATTTTTGCCCATTCCTCTTTGCGGTACCTTTCAAGCTCTATCAGGTTGGATGGGAAGCGACGATGTACAGCCATTTTTAGATCTCTCCAGAGATGTTCAATAGGATTTAGATCTGGGCTCTGGTTGGGCCACTCAAGGACATTCACCAAGTTGTTGTGAAGCCACACCATTGATATTTTGGCTGTGTGCTTTGGGTCATTGTCCTGCTGGAAGATGAACGGTCTGAGGTCAAGAGCACTCTGAAGCAGGTTTTCATTCAGGATGTCTCTGTACATTGCTAAATTCATCTTTCCCTCTATCCTGACTAGTCTTCCAGTTCCTGCTGCTGAAAAACATCCCCACAGCATGATGCTGCCACCACCATGCTTTACTGTAGGGATGGTATTAGCCTGGTGATGAGCGGTGTCTGGTTTTCCCCAAACGTAACGCCTGGCTTTCACTCCAAAGAGTTCAATTTAATCTCATCAGAGCAGAGAATTTGGTTTCTTATGGTCTGAGAGTCCTTCAGGTGCCTTTTGGCAAAGTCCAGGTGGGGAGTGGCTTCCGTCTGGCCACTCTACCATACAGGCCTGATTGGTGGATTGCTGCACAGATGGTTGTCCTTCTGTAAGGTTCTCCTCTCTCCACAGAAGAAAGCTGGAGCTTGGTGTGACCATCGGATTATTGATCACCTCCTTGACTAAGGCCCTTCTCCCCTGATCACTCAGCTTAGATGGCCGGCCAGCTCTAGGACGAGTCCTGGTGGTTCCAAACATCTTCTACTTAGGATGATGGAGGCCACTGTGATCATTGGAACTTTCAGAGCAGCAGAAATTTTTCTGTAACTTTCCCCAGCCTTGTGCCTCAAGACAATCCTGTCTCAGATCAACTGAATTTACCACAGGTAAACTCCAATTAAGCTGCTGAAACATCTCAAGAATGATCAGTGGAAACAGAATGTATCTGAGCTCAATTTAGAGCTTCACGGCAAAGGCTGTGAATACTGATGTACATGTGAATTTTCAGGTTTTTTATTTTTAATAAATTTGTAATCTTCTAAACGTGAATTTTGTCACTGTTTTGGAGCACACTAGCTTATAGATATCTTAAAAACTAACAATATTGATACTAACATTTTGATTTAATTTCATGGGACCCTTAAACGTTCTATAAAAATGCAGTCATCTGATTTGTTAACCCTTTCAGGCACAGATGTTCATTCCTGCCAAGCAACACATAGCTGCTTACGGCGAGGTACATAATCTCTATTTAGCAATTTAACTGTTTACTATTCAAATGTGGATCCTCAATCTTTGTTTTTTTTTTTTCTGTCAGGCAGGAGGCGGGCAGTGGTGGAGATGCTGCTGCAGTCTGAACGCGATTATGTTTCTAGTTTGAATCAGCTCTATGAGAAGTACAAGTCTGCAGAACAAAAGTAAAAACAAAACAATCTTTAGCACTACTTATGATCTCTTTATCTGTATGATGCTTTATAACAATCGTATTTGTGTGTTTGTGAGTCAGTGTGGGGTTTGTAAAGTATATTGATCAGATGCTGCAGTGCCACCTGCTGTTCCGCAACACCCTAGAAGAGCGTCTGACCACTGACGAGAGAAGCTGCGCCGCTGGAGACGCTTTTCTCAACCTCACAGGACAAAACAATGTAAGAAAAAACTATACTACTAGGGATGCTCAAAATAACCAATTAACCGTTAACTGAAAGGGTGCATTTTTAACAGATTAATGGTATCAGTTTAACGATTTAAGAATGTAATTTTAATCAAGAAATACCATTCACATTTCCTCCTGGAAAAACTTAAAAGAATACAAGAAAAGAATAAAAGAATATATATTTTTTTGAAAAGCTTCACACTTTAAATCTTAACCTAATTTTAGAGTTAGATAAATATGGAGGGATGCAATCATTGTTTGTTCTTTTGCAGAACTTTTTCTCTGATGTATACCTTGGCTACGTGTCTAGTTTGGGAACTGTCCTGAGAACAGAGTTCAGTACAAATTCACCTCACAGCCATCCACAAAACACACAGGCAAGAGCTTCCTGTTTCACATTATGTGGTTGTAAAATTCTTGCAGATTGCAAGGGATTGAAAATAAGTCTACAGCAATCAGACTGGCAGGTTCTGCATGTACAAGTCTGTACAATGTACAAGTTCCTTTTTACTTCTGCATAATATTGTTTTATGCATGTATTTTTGTTTTTTCTGATAGGAGGAGAAAGAAAGCTGCAGGTTGCTTTCGTTACTGTTTACTCCCATTACCCGCATCCACACATATCTGAACATCATACAGGTGATCCACATGCTTGCAAATGAACAAAATCATGACAAAAAAATTATTAATTTTATTTTGTTTCCATTAATTCAGTCTCAGTCTTCAGAAATAATTCTGATATGCTGATGGGTGCTCAAGAAACATTTATGTTAGAAACAGTTGGGCTGTTTAAAGGGCTAGTTTACCAAAAATAACTATTCAGTCTTACTTTACTTCTACTCGCCCTCACGTAGTTACAAACCGTTAAGAGTTCTTTATTCTGTTGAAAGCCACCACTAATTGCTTTTTCCCCCTTTATGAAATACAATGTTTACCGGTTTCCAATATTTTTCAAAACACCTTTTGACTGTCTGTTAAGCTGTCTGCATGTATTTAATATTTTAATATGCAATTTAAGTGACATTTAATAAATTTATTTATTTATTTTTTATTAATAGAAGCATATTTTTATAATAATAAATAAATACATTTATCAAATGTCAATTAAAATGCATTTTAAAATATTAAATACATGCAGACAGCTTAACAGACAGTCAAAAGAAGGTGCATTTAACCCAGTGTAACATTACCTGGAAATTTACCCATGGTTTTAATAAAAATAAAATCACCATGTTTTTTTGTAGTTAAACCACAAAGTAACCATGGTTAGTATATATTTAAATAAATTTTTCATATTTACATTACTAAAATTTGAAAAGTACACTGCAGATACTGTAACTAATTTGATTGATAACATTTCAACCACTAAACAATTATATAAATGTTGGCTTGACTGTTCCTGACCCGTCTACCTTTTTTCGCTCATGTTAAAAATGCTAGAATGTTAGAATTCTTATTAGAAAAACGTCTCTTGTTTGTTGTTATGTTTGATGTTTTGGTTCACGTGATTCATGTTTCGTGCTTCTGAACTTCCGTTTAGGGCTTATCGTGAGCATCGATACACAAACATTTCAGTGCACTAGAAGAATTTTGCAGTAAGACCGCACTTAAAATAACTGACATTAAAAAATCCTTGGTAGCCTTTTGCACACTTCAGTTTTTGTTAGCCCAAAATAAATTCAAGTGAATAAAAATAGAAAAGACATTATTTACTAACTTAGAAAAAATGCATACACTTACTAAAAATAAAAAAAGATATATATTCATTTATTCATTTTCTTTTCGGCTTAGTCCCTTTGTTAATCCGGGGTCGCCACAGCGAAATGAACCACCAACTTATCCAGCATATGTTTTACGCAGCGGATGCCCTTCCAGCTGCAACCCAGTACTGGGAAACATCCATATACACTCATTCACACACATACACGATGGACAATTTAGCCAACCCAATTCACCTATACCATATCTTTGGACTTGTAGGGGAAACCGGAGCACCCGGAGGAAACCCACGTCAACACATGCAAACTCCACAAAGGCTACATTTCACTGCAAGCAAATTTGGCCAGAATCTGATTTTTCCCCCTCATGTGACTCAGGTGATGACAGTGTGAACAGCCCAAACCGCATGGAATCTGATCTTTTCTGGTCAGACAAAAAATGCTAACTGATGCAGCCGAGGCTCGAAACAGCAATCTTCTTGCTTTGAGGTGGCTGTGCTACCCACTGCGCCACCATGCTGCCAATTTTATATATATATATATATATATATATATATATATATATATATATATATATATATATATATATATATATATATATATATAAATAATTATATAAATAATGGCATTTGATATAGGCTGCATATATAATTTTTTTTAAATAACCCTTTTTTTTCAATTATTTTAATAATTTTTATTATTGGCCCTGAAAAAATTTATGTCAAAACCTGAAAGAGCCTGCCTTTAATTATTGGTTTATTTTTTAACAACTTGGTACCAAAGTACCGTTTCTTTTGACAACACCGGTTAGTGCAAATGCAAATTCAAGCATATATTGATAGTGGTTCCTCGATGCATAAAATTACATGCAACATAATTACTCACTTTGTGAGAGAATGCAAAAGAATTGAAATATTGAAATATCGAAATATGGCTATATTTTCCCGTCCACCAAGATAGCCCGACAGGCAGGGTGGATTAATTAGTGGTAGCACAACTGGAAAGCATAATAGCCATGGGACATTGGGCTAGCAGTTTTGCAAGCCCTGCTATATTGTTTTAAATTCAGAAATATATAGTCAAGATTCTGAACAAAAATGTAGATGTTAGATGTGACAATAGTGCTGTAAAGCACCAGTTGGCAGCGAAAGCTCCAGCACAGTAGAGCAGGGTCCAGATGGCATTACTGCATTGCTGAACTCATGCCACTTCAGGTCTGCTTTCCACACTACTGCACTACTGTCTGAGAAATCCCAATAAATCATTGCCACATTGGAGCGGTTAAAGTATCACCTTCGTCTGTTTACTTTTTCAATGTAATCGTCATTGGTACAAAAGAAAGCGCATCTCTCCTCCACCAGGCTCTGTTACGCAGCTCTGGCGCCGGCCATGCAGACTGGTGTTCACTACAGGAGAGCGAGCGGGTGCTGTGGCATCTCTGCACAAGCTGTCACATGACCTTGGAGAAGGCGGGGCCAAGCACTGAGGAGGCGGGGTCAAGCTCAGAGGGGGCGGGGCCCGAGCAAGGGTCAGTTAGCTTGTTTGTCTGTCAGTAAATGTGAGATTTTTGAAAAGCTCTTGTGTATAACTGGATGAAAGTGGCTTTTGTGGCAGGTGGTTGATGCTAATTTTAGTATGTCTGCAGTTTGAGAAGCAGGTGTTGTGTCGAGAGCCCCGACTGCGGCCCTTCCGCCTTCACAAAGTACTGTGCCAACACTAATGCGGATACGGCCAGTGTCTCAGCGGGTGCAGGCATGGACAGCACTGGACACCAGAGGAAATGCTGTCGTGTTGGCATCTCACAGACATTATCTCGGCCTAGTGGCATTTTGAGGTACTCCAGAGCATTATTGGAAATTAGAGGGGATACATGTCATATTTATTTTGGGAAAATAATGACAATTTACTTAAATTTGACTAATAACTCAATTGGAATAAAAACTGTTATGTTCATTTTTAATTTGGAAAAGAAAATCAGATCAAGAATGATCTGAACGCTGTTTATATCTGATTGCAAGACATGTCAAATGTTTGAGCCTGTAGACTATATGATTATACCTGTAGATTATATTTCAATTATTTCAATATGCTGTGTAGTAAAATGATGACAAAAACATAAATGGCAGTTATTTAAATATTAAACAATGAAAGATATGTCCTTCTCTATTGTGACTTGTCATTATTCTAAAGATTTTTAGACAATACTGAAAAGACAAAAAAAAAAAAAAAAAAAAAAAAAAAAAAAAAATAGTATGGAATTGGGTCTCTAAGCCTGACTCAAATTGTACAGTGATTCCCACACATAGACTTTACTTGGGCAGGCTGCATTGTTCATTAATCGCATGCGTTTTTGCATTAACCTTTTATTTAAGCCTACTTTTGCTTGGCTTAGTGGCTGACATCGTGCGCAAAGAGTGAGAGAAGCATTAAATAATTCATTCTTGAATCTAAATGACTTAGAAAAACGTTACTATATATTAGGAGAGGACGAAATGATTGGTCTAAACTGGCTGCAATATAAATGTACACAATTAGTAATGGTTAATCAAGCATTTGCCTTATTTAAATCATCTACACGTTTTAATCTTGTAATTATAATTTTAGAGATGCTGTCTGTTTTTATTCCTTTTTCATTTATTTTTCATTTGCTGATTATTTTATTAATTTATGTCATTAGGTTATATTAAATGGGCTATTTTATACACATCTAAAATGCTTTGGCATTCAAGTTTGCTTTGAACTTTAAAGAGAGAGAAGCAGGTTTGACCTGTCAGTAGGTGCACATGTCTCCTGAATAGCATCAAAGAAAGAGAAATAGTGGATTTCTTTTTTATTTCACTTTTTTTAAACTTTAACCCATTGAAAAGTATCAGTGTATAACAGTGTCATAATAAATAAAAGTATTGCTTAAAATTAAATTATGTTTTGTTTGTTGCATAAAGTTATATTTATGCGATGTGGGTAAATGGTGTGTTTTAATCCGGCACCGCAAGTATATTTCAAACCTGTGGAAAGCACTGTAGTATGTGAAATGTAGTCCAGTATTGGAATTTAATTAAATCTTAGGTTAAAAATAAAAAAGACATACATGGGTAACTAACTCAACTTGTCTTCAAAAATGAAAAAAATAATAATAATAAAGAAATGATTTATTGTTAACATTAAAAATGCCTGACGTCTTTCACATAAATAGTACAATTAAAATATACACTGATTAAATAACTAGATCAAAAAGTTGCAAATAAATTCAGTGTCATTTCAGTACATATTACAAAGTAAATGTTCCTTTATCTTTTACTTCATGTAATAATTTATGAAATTCACCAGCAATAGGAGTTGAAATTAACTTTCTTTCCAGTGTTGAACTAACTTTTATTCAAATGTGTGTTTACCTACAGTTGAAGACAAAATTAATTCGTTTATTTTTTTTACAAATATTTCCCAAGTGATAGAGGAAACATTTTCACACTATTTCCTATTTTTTTAATAATATAAGTCTTGACTTATATGACTTGTGTAAGACTTATATAAGTACACACATACACACACACACACATATATACAGTTGAAGTCAGAATTACTAACCCCCCTGTTTATTTTTTCCCCAATTTCTGTTTAACGGAGAAATTTTTCAACACATTTCTTAACATAATAGTTTTAATAACTCATTTCTAATAACTGACTTTTTTTATCTTTGCCATGATGACAGTAAAAAATATTTTTCAAGACACTTCTATACAGCTTAAAGTGACATTTAAAGGCTTATCTAGGTTAATTAGGTTAACTAAGCAGGTTAGGGTAATTAGGCAAATTATTGTATAATGATGGTTTGTTCTGTAGAATATAATATATAAAAAATATATAGCTTAAAGGGGCTAATAATTTTGAACTTAAAATGGCTTTAAAAAAAAACTACTTTTGTTCTAGCTGAAACAAGACAAATAAAATTTTCTCCAGAAGAAAAAATATTATCAGACATACTGTGAAAATTTCCTTGCTCTGTTAAAAATCATTTGGGAAATATTAAAAAAAAATGAAATCAAAGGGGGGGCTAATAATTCTGACTTCAACAGTATATTATATATACATATATTCACACTAAAAAGTTTGGTTTCTTTCACTATTAAAAAGTTAGTTTGGGGTCAGATTTATTTTAATGTTTTTTTTTTTAAGAAAATTATTCTGTTCATCAGGGCGGCATTTATTAAATGTAAAAAATATTGTTAAATATGTATCTATTAAATATATATTTATTACTTATTGTAATGTAGTTTCAAATGAAATTATTACTCCAGTCATTATTGCTTTTATTACTATTACCATTAATAATAATAATAATAATAATAATAATAATAATAATTATTATTAGAGTTATTTCTGAAGGATCATCTGACTCTGAAGACTGGAGTAATGAAGCAAAAAATCATCATTAAAATCACTGGAATAAATGATTAAATGAAATGATAAACTACTTTGGATCAGTTATTTTATAGTGCAATAACATTTCACAATTTTACTATTTGTTCTGTATTATTGATTAAATAAATGCAGCCTTGGTGAGCAGGATGAAAAAACATTTAAAAATCCTACTGACCCCAAACTTTTGACCGGTAGTGTATAATAAAATGTTTAAAAAATGGCTGAGGTCAATATTATTAACTATTAGCAATATTTAAACCATTGTGTTTAAGAATAAGTTAAAACAACTTGGGAAACACTTGAAAAATAATTACAATTTCACAGGAGGGCTAATCATCGTCATCAACTGTATACTAAACAGTGCATTCTTGAATGAAAATCAAAAGTGACTTACTCTCCATCTACACCAAACATTGACCGTGTTCCCTCAGAAATGGCCGTGAGCAGCATGTGTGTGAGCTTCCCCCTGCTGGCTGGAGTTCAGAGTACATCTGGAATGGCAGTGCAGGCCAGAGTCACTTGGGCCCCATCTGCGTCCCCTTCGCCCGTCATCCCAGAGAGACCGCACACTTCCTGAATCCTGGCCTTCCTGCTGGCATTGGGGGAAACCTTTCCACTGCGGCCAAAAACCAGAGCTCCTCTGCCGGTCTGGCCGTTCGTGTGTGTGGCTCTCCGGGGCTTGATGGACGCGTTTACACCTCTGACCTGTATCCTCCACCCCACCGGCTCGAGGACGGAGACACAGACTGTGACGTGGCCGATGCGTCAGTGTTTGACTTCTCCTCTGTGACGACCTGCAGTCCTGATGAAACTCTCAGTCGGCTCAGGGGAGCAGTAGTACATGAGGACGAGGAGGATGATGAAGAGGACAGCCAGGTCCCGGTTCTCCTCAAACCATCTTACACTCACAACACTTCAGGCGTGCAAGCCAGTGGAGGATTATGGATGCCATGGCAGATTCCCAGACGAGCTCCCATTCCTGCGGAGGTTCGCATTGGGGTGCAGGGGAAGACACGTGGACCAAAACCACACCGCATCCCCGCCACTGCCTTCCGGCCAATTTGGGACCCAAATTACTCACAGGTTTGAGAAAATGAGCACAACAAATGCTGCATGCTTTACATTTAATACTGCTCTGTTCATTTATGTTGGTCAAACATAAAAAAAACATAAATTAATTTCAAATTTCTGCATCTTATTAACTCTTGGAATTATGGGTGTCCTGATTCAAGATTTTTGATTTGACTCCTGTCAAGTCCTGAGATCTGAAAGCTACGGTATGTGGCTAGTTTTACATGAGAAGATGTGTTTTTATATGATCCATTATAGGGATAGTTTATCCAAAAATGAAAATTACCTCATCATTTACTCTCCCTAATGCCGAGTTCAGACTGCATGATTTTAGCCCTGATTTTGACTCGCTGACAGGTTGAGAGAAATCGCTGACAAATGTCTGAAATCACAGGCAAATTGATGGTCGTTCACGCGAGTAACAATCACACAGTGTGAACTATCAAAGACGTGATCTGAGAGAATCGCAGATGAGTCGCCGATGCCTGTGAGATATTTGGCATGCTACATATCTGGAGCTGTTGGCGATTCAAATCATGCTGTGTGAAATGTGTTCTGATTGAAAATAACATCGGCGATTACCTACAGCCAATGAGAGAGCAGCATCCACTAGTATGGGTATCTGCAGGCCAGAGGGATGTTGAGGCAGAAAAGCGCTCATTTTATTTGCACCCAAGAAATGGAGGAAAAATGTATGTGAATTTGGCAGGAGCACCCATGTCTGTTTGATGTGTCATCTGAGCAACATCACAACCGTATCAAAAAAGAAAAAGCACACTACAGGCATCTTTCTCATTATGTAGTTAATAACAAAAGATATACTACGTATTTTTGGTTGTGAGACATAGTTTGGACAAAGTTGTTGGTGATTCTTCCTATTGTAAAGTCATGCAGTGTGAAACCCCCTGTCGCCGATCCATCTTGCAATGCAAACAAAGCAGCGACAAAACGCTAGCCCAGATAGTCATGCAGTGTGAAAACATCTGACACACAACTACTTTAAAAATCATGCAGTCTGAACTCGGCACAATGTGTTTGCAACACAAAAGAACATATTTTGAAAAAGCTGGTATCCAATAACTTTCATAGTAGGGAAAAAATTGCTATGGAAGTCACTAGCCGCGTTTCCTCTCTCGCGCCTAAAGCGAGCAAGCCAGGGCCAGTCGCGTTTCCACTGTCACTTCCGGGGCCTGATTAGGCCAAAGTGAGGCTTCCTCAGTGGCCGGCCTTTTTCGGCCTGCTGAACACCTTGGGCCAAAGTGAGCCAGCTGGGGCTTCGGGGTGGTGTTAAAACAAAGGCGTAGTTTGCCTGAGTCTGGTAAAGATAGTGTGCCGCCATTACACTAGTTTTTTTCGCACATGAGTAGGTTACATGCTTTAAAAAATAAATAGAAGAGAAAGAAAAAACATAGCTACTGGTCAGTTTAAGATATTCTATAAAACACATTATAGGCAAGAAGTCTTTTGCTTAAAATCAGCCTTATGTTTCCCTTTTAAATGTAAGTGTGTTGCATAAAATAATAAAGTAGTTTTAATTTAATAAGTGATATTCCTTTGCTACGTCCCTATTGTTTCAATATGCATTTTGAAACACGCATATTATACGCATATTCAAAACGCATAACAATCTTTACACCACATTAAAGAAACGGCAGCCTGTAAGTTTTAGTTGTAGAGTTGTCGTCACATAAAAAGGTGTGTTTGTGCATGAAGCGTGTGCGTTTCGATGGATGTATATTTGTGTGAGAGACCGGGTGGAAGTGCTCTCGCTTCACAGCTCCATCAATGCCGCAAGCGGCTGGGTTTTTCTCTTTATTTTGGAGATAATACAAATTAATAATACAAATAACGTTAGTGGCGAAACCACTCTATTTACGACACCAGCAGTCGGTCGGCGAATAAAGGAATAAAATGAATGAAAATACAAAGGCCTATGCATATAGACATATAATGCTGTACAGTAATGTGTAATCCGCTGGTTTCATTTGTCTCCATTTTAATAGTCTCGTGATGATAATGAGGGTGTACTTGATCTGCCGGATTTTGATTTGAGTTTTTTTCCCCGCTGAACTGGGCGGGTTGTATGACGTTTGATTCGGGGGTGTTCTGGGGGTGGGGTTTGCATGCTGCGCTGCGAGCTATTGGCCCGACAGTAGAAATGCAGCTAATGGATGCTAGCATCAGAATTTTTTAAAATATCTTTTGTGTCTGACCGATGAAAGAAACTCAAACAGGTTTCGCAGAAAAGGATGATCTATCCCTTTAACAATAAAAGGCAAATTCTACTAAACCATTGCTAACAAAAGCACTCTTTTTTTTCTGTTTCAGAGTGATGCAACTCCTGCGAAAGAGAGCTCAGTGTCCTTCAGCTCAACCAATCAGATCATTAATCAGCCGCAAGAGAATGACCAATCACGGTAAGAGGTCTTTGTTTTAGAATACCTGGATGACTTGAAGTATATGTGTATGTCTAATAAGCCAAACACATGCAGCAACTCAATGCATTTAGACATGTAGATGTGGTCAAGACCATCTACTGAAGTTTAAACTAATGAATGTGACTATGAATGTGGTGTGGTTGTTGGTGCCAGGCGGGCTGGTCTGAGGTTTTCAGAAACTGCTGATCTATGGCGATTCTTCACAAGCAACCATCTCTAGTGTTTGCAGGGAATGGTCTGAAAAAATATCCAGAAAGGGGCTGATAGACACTAACCCAAATAAGCACTTGTTGACCTGCAGTCGAGGTCTGCAGAACAGGAGACTGAGAGACAGGAGACACTGTGTTTCATTCAGAAAGGCTCATTCCTGTGCCCTAAACCCTTTGAAGGGTTTACCTTTGGAGCTGATAGCTTTGAATGAATTAGGGCACAGGGATGAGCTCTTACAAATAGAAAGGTTCTTGCAACACCAAACAACTTGACTTCGCAAAGGATCATTGGGGTCCATAAGTTGTACCCGAAATCCATCAATCCTAAGGGCCCTTCAAAGTGGCCAGTTTTGAGCACTTTGGCTTGGAAGGACACGTCAAAATTAGGGTGACAATGATTGGTTTCACTCCAAAAAGCCACAGTGAGACTACAGTTCAAAGAGACTCATAAATTTGGATAATTGAAGACTAGAAAGGTTTTTGGTCTGATGAGTCTTGGTTTCTACTGCAATATTCAGATGGTCTGGTCAGAATTTGGCATAAAACACATGAAAGCATGGATTCTTTCTACCTTGTATCAGTGGTTCAGGTGGATGATGATTGTGTAAGGATGTTAGGGATATTTCCTTGCCATCCTTTTGGCATTTTAGACAACTAAACCTCAATGCACCATGTCACAAAGCACAAATCAGCTTAAACTGGATTCTTGAACATAAAAGTAAATTCACTAGCCTCAAATGGCCTCCACAAAGTCACCAGATCCCGATCAAACACACAAATAAATCTGCAGAAACTGACACTTTCATATCAATATGCACCAAAATCTCAGAGGAATGTTTCCAGCATCTTAAGGTATTCTGAAGACAATAAGGATCCAACATTGTATTGGCAATATACTAGCTTATAAAGTGGCCAGCTAATGTGTATAAATGACTTTTTATCCACCATGAAATCAATGTTAACAGGTCCTATTTAATGTAATATTGCAGTGCTTGGTTTATCGGTGCACATCATTATTTTCTGGCAACGCCCTCCAGCAATCGGTCACTCACACAAAATTATAGCAATCAGCAAAGCCACAAGGATGCAATCGATTCCCAATGGACAAAATCAAGTTCCACCCTTGTATCTCATTTGAAAAGCAATAAAAGCTAACACTGGAAGATTAAGACAGTAATCTGCAAAACTAACGACAAAGAATCCCTGAATCATGCACATACATTTCAAAGTGGCTTTTAAAGTAACTCTTAGTAAGCAAGCACTTTCAATTTAGTTTGGTGGTGAAGTTCTGAACATCACTCACCTCTGAGCCTGCAAATTCAACTCTGAGGTATGCAGAGCTGAAATCATTGGTGGCCTGCTCCTCCAAACAGTTCCAATAAAGATCTGCACCAAATGTAAAACTCCATGATGCCATTTAAGTTGTAACACATGTACTGTATATGTTGTTTTAGATCTGCTTATAGAGGTACTGGAGTCCAGCGGGCTGAAGCAATATGGCACGACAGCGAGGACAGTGAAGGACCCTGCAGTACAGTCTGACACACTCCTAAACAGAAGACAATCAACATTCATGAGTATGCACTGGTGCAAGCTTCTCTACTTTAGCCAATAAAACAACTGCAGATTGAGATTATGAAACATTTCTTCACTTACCGCACCAGCACACC
This sequence comes from Danio aesculapii, assembly GCF_903798145.1. NCBI lineage: Eukaryota > Metazoa > Chordata > Actinopteri > Cypriniformes > Danionidae > Danio > Danio aesculapii. The sequence goes on along the minus strand of NC_079447.1, from coordinate 16,784,641 downwards.
TAAACGCCACAAAAGTCCTCAAGCAGGATTTGATTGGTCTGAGAAATGCTGATGTAACAGGATGCACGTAAAGCCAGAAAAATAAAAACGTTCAGTAGAAAATAAGACTGCGTGTTTATTAATGAGTCTCATGGAGAACATGGTACAAAAGCAGTTACAGGCCTTGAATGCGCACACACACATTCACACGCACACACACACACACATACATACATAAACAAACAGTGAGTTTTTTGGGAATTACTAATACTTCAAACCAACTGACCAATCAGCTGAGTGGGAGTGGCCAGGATGAGTCTACACATACAGGATGTGACATCACTACAAAACACTGCAGTTCCTCTATGGCTGATCGCCCCGGAGAGTGTTTCCGTGGTCGATTGGATAGGAGTTGCTCTGGTGGCAAAGCTCTTCCTATATGGACCTGGTTTGGTTGATGGAGAGGACCTGAATGAGAGCAGGAGGCGTGATTTACAATAGAACATTCTGACTGCAGCACAGCGCCCCAAAGATCATGAGTTTGGGGACACAAACCCGACGGTTGTCCTGACCAGCCCAGAGGACAGGGGGGTCAGCAGGACAGGGGTCATAAGGTAACAGGATTGTGAGTTTGAGTCCTCTGCTTCTCTGTAACAGTACTGCCCTAAAGTGCAAAAAAAGGCTCACCGCACACTATTAAGACACACAAAATTGACACTGGTCCACACCAAACACTCTACAACTGTGTGTGAATCCGGTGGGTCTCAGACTGAGATTGTCAGTAGATACATCAGCCACTGGGCCGAGGTGAGAAGTGAGGGCAGATATGTCACTCTGTACAGAATACTTGAAACACACAAACAGACTAACAGAGGTGCTGTCTAGACATTTGTTCTAAGCATGGTCAAGGCGAATGTTTTCAGACACTTCAATTTTGTTCAGTACTGATATTGAAGGCACATTAAGAGTCTGGAGCGTAAATCACGGGTCATAAGTACTGGCGGAGGGACGGGGCTTATGATGAATCGACAAATAGAGGAGTACGGCTTTGAAGGGGGAGGGCTTAAGACATCATATTGGCTTTAAATAGTGTGAGGAACAAAGCTCTCACCAAAGAGTTCAGAGTTCACCTGAAGGGTACAATCTCTGGTCAAGGTCACGGCTGTGAGTTAAAGGCAACTGAACAGAGGCGTGCTGAGGGCGTTCGGGTTGAACCAGGGATGAACCTTTGACCTGCAACCAAATAAACATCCACAGCCGAGTCTGACGGTGGTGAAAGGCCTCGAAGCAGCTTTCCATCAGCGAATGTGCCGTCGACGAGCACATGACCTTGCATGCTGAACGTGATGGAAGTGAAAAATGAGTGATAATCACATTCCTCGAGAGCAATGACCGTCTTCAGGTTTCTACTAGCATCAGATTGTCTGCTTTCAGGTTAAACATTGTTAAAACACAAATGACTATTTTAGGGTCACCCCTTTATTCATTGCTGTCCCTGTTGTCGACTAGGGAGAGTGTGTGTAGGGAAGGCTGAGAGAGAGTGTGTGAAGATTGAGACAGTTCTCTTTTGTAAGTCTTGGGTGGCAGTTTTGGCAGGGCAGAGGTGGAGTTGTGCCGAGGCGGGATGGGAGGTGCTGGAGTCGGTGGAGGAAGGTGAACCAGTATGGGTTGACTGACGCTGGGTGTGCAGGGGCGCCGGGGCACACGTGGAGAAGGGGTGCCAGGGAGGACAGCACGGGGAGAGGGGGTGCCAGGCGGGGTATTAGGAGTGCTAGGAGAGGTGGTGAAGTCCCAGTGGAAACGGCCCCCTGGAGACGGCTGCATGTTCACTGGGTAGTTAATGAAGATCTCGGGTGGTCTCTGGGGCACTGGTGGAGGAGTGTCCGGAAGGGGGTCGCGGGGTAGAGGTGGTGGGGGGCTCGGCAAGGGCCCATCCGTTGGTCCGTTGATCACTGGGACACGCGGCTGCAGGCGGGGAGGAGGAGGCAATCGTGGTGGAATGGCAGGAGGACTGTCAGACCTGGAATTCTTCACACAGGAAAGTTGCACTTGTGTCAATAACAGCACAACATGATACTATGGACACTGTTTTAAAATATATTCAAATTTGACATTACAAAATCTGTAAATATATCATGCTTAATGAGGTTATCATATTTTTTAGTATAGGTTGCTTTTTAAAACTTGCTGTAGCTTGTTTTCTAATGCAACCTATATGTTTATGTTGTGCTCGCAACATTAATTAGGCATGTGATCAGCCAAGGAAAACAAAAGAAGACGAGAACTCCCCCCTCCCTCTTCAAAAATAAAATAAAATATATATGTATTTAGATTTATATTTGATATAGGCCACAGAATTTAAGTTTTTTTTTTTTGTTTTATCAGTTACATGTTTAGCAATTTAATAGTCATCTAAGTAATATTTATTAGGTTTATACTTTGTACCTCAATGTCGGGACATATTCATGCACCACCACTAGATAACGCCACTTACTCGATTAGTTTTCTTGTTTCCACAGAATATCATTTTTCCTGTAATTTAGTAGACTCTTTCTTCCATGTGATGAATAAACCACGAGTCAGTCAACTAAAATATTAAGTCCAGTTGAATTGAGTAGCCTAATATACTTGAACATATCATACATATCTAAAGAGTTTATAACTTTTACTTTTCCTTTCCTTAAGCTTAGTCTCTGCATTTATTATGTTTTTTAAAAGATTTATTTTTGGCCTTTTTGCCTTCATTTGATAGGACAGTATTTAGACAGGAAGCGAAGTTGGAGAGAGGGGGGTAGGGTAGAGAAATGTCCTTGAGCCGGTACTCGAACTTGGGACGCCTCGACGCGCTACTGCACCATATGTCGAAGGCCAACCACTAAGCTATTGTGCTGACTTAGTCTCTGCTTTTTAATAGTTTTAATTAATTATAAAACATAATTTTATACATTTGTAAAATCTAAACTAACTTTTATACTAACTACTAATTTATGACAATGATCCTCACTGAGACCCCCCACCCAAAAAAATAAAAATAAAATAAAATTACAGGAATCGCCCCATTGAGCTCGGAAAACATGGAAATCACATCCCTGATCAGTTGCACTAATGCACACAGACATTTGGTTGCACTTTATATTTGTTTAGGCTTGATGTTCATATAACATCAAGCATTGTAAATTGTTCATACAGCACAATTTAAAAGGCTTTACTCAAAATAAAAAAGTTTTTCCCAAGTCGTTTCCTTAACATAGTATGCAAGTTACCTTATCTGAAGAGGTATCTTTCCTGCGAGGAGGTAATGGAGGGGGCTTGAGTGGCTCATCACTCATCAACTGGTGTAAACTACCACATGACACAGACTGGAACTCTGTCAAAGAAAAGAAAAAAAAAAACAATAGTTTTATAGTCTGGCCAGATTTACAAATTTTGCAAAAATGTACATGAGCAATTCCAGCATTACAGATTTGACAGTTGCAGTAAAATCTCAAAACATAAATTGAGAGATAAAGTGTATGTAACATTATATTGAGACATCTCTATATTTTTCAAAACAACTAACCACAGAGTTGTGGGAGCAGAAAATTTCAATCTGTAAATATTTTTTTATATTTTAAATGAGGAAAATAAACATGCGTTGTGGATGTGGCAAAAAAAAAGTCTGCAAGTTTAAAGTACACAACATACTTTGTAGAAATTCTGTGAATTAAACTGCAAAACCCAAAAGAAACTATGCTAATCAAAAGGATAAAGGTTGGCTCACTATAAAACAAACATGATAGATTTTATTTGATTTTACATTTTTGCATTTATGAGGAAAAAGCTTTGTTATGGATGTGACGGATGTGAAATTGCCACTTGTGTGACTTTGGTAAATCAAATATTATAGTTTGAAAACACTGACAAAGACATTTTTGAGTATTTTTAAAGTACTGTAAAATACAAGCCTACACAAAAAAACGCAAAACAGTTTTGCTATTTTGTCGAAAACTTAATTTTTTTCATGGCAAGGTTGACATTTGCATGCATTTACTCACATGCAAAATCTATGGTAGAAAAGAAGTAATGATTTACTAAGCTTTGCAGTAGACATCAAAATAGGGTTTGCATCAATATTTAATGCCTAAAAAGCATGATTAACCAATTTACTCACGCCTGATTATTTGCACTGCATTGGTCATTATAGAAATAAGCTGCTGTTTCTGTGTTGTTTAACTTGCGCATTACTTTGTAAATCTGGACCAATGAACACAATTTGACACTTACTGGACTGCGGCAGCAAAACTGGGGCGAATATGGTGTTGTTACCTGCAGAAAAACATACAAGATGGCATTTATATCATGCAGATCTTTATGACCCGCGTTCCCACTGAACTAAGAGTTCCCTCACCGTAGGACATGAAGTCCTGCTCAAATACAGAGTTGAAGTCAGAGCTGGCGGACTGCGGAGGGGTGGGTGTGTTTGGAGAGGTGGGCAGAGAGGGAGGCGTCTCAGGTTCAGTTTCTGCGATACTCCTGAAGGTGATTTTGTGAGGTGGTTCTCGTTCTAATGGCACTGGGTGACCTTTTAGCGTCCCTCCTCCACCTACCGCCTGGCGCACAGGCCGAACGCCTGGAGACTTCAGAGAATATGTAGTCTTTCTGGGCTACAAAGAAACACACACTCAGTAACAAAATGTAAAATATTACATTACAGGGATAGTTCACAGAAAAATGAAAATTCTCCCATTAAATCACTAAACTTTACTATTTGTTTCTTTCTTCTGTTGAAAACAAAATTATGTAATAGGTGGTCGGTGTTTCCTCTAGGATTTTTTTCCAGCTGTTGCGGCAGGCCTTTTGCACAGATCTACCAACTACCTGTGGCGTTACTTTAATGACAAATGTTGTGAGCGCAGTATTACAAGTCGAGATCGCATTTATGTAATGCAAGCATGCTAATATCTATGCTTGAGCGCCGATTCCCTCTGTTCATGCACAAAACTTCTTGGACGCCCTCTAATATACGCTGCTTAAGTGCAGATTTTCTTGTGCGATCTCAAATAAACGTTGCTGAATGCGATTTAGTGCATTTATTGAACGAGGATGTCTCCAACATTTACTGGATTTGCTAGGAATATTTATGAATGTCTCCAATAGACCTACAAAGCGGCATTAATGCGTCCTGAAGTAAAGTGAAACGGCCATAAACTCCAGCAAGATAAAAGGCCCAATCCCAATTCTACCCCTTTACCCTTACCACTCATTTTGCATGTTCCCGTGAAGGGGTAGGGGTGTCCCAATTTTCTTTAGCTTCAAGACGTAGGGCTTAGTGCAAGGGGTAGATAGCCCTTCGAACTGAGATTTTTCAGGACCACTCTCTAAACCAAGGGGTAAGAAAATTTCCCAGAACACACCAGCAGAATCGCTGTACCCGGAAGTAAGGAGATCCTCAAATTAGTATTTTTTTGTCATTATTATGAATTTTTACAACAAACAAGCACATGTTTTAATATATTCATAACTGATTTTTAACGTCATGCTTAAAAAAATTATAATAAAATAAAAATATAAAAATAAACGCTTAAATAAAAACCGCTAAGTTTCACTATCTATAATCCATAACACCTGTACAGCAGTCCCACAACATTCTGACACTCGAATACCCTGTCAGAAAAGTCTAGTGGCTGGGAATGAGCTTTTTACAGTGTCTGCTATAATGTTAATGTTGTTTTTGGTGTGTTTACATAGATGAATATGGCCACACTGTGAATGCACAGTATAGTTATGATCTTATTGCCACTTAGATCATTATGATAACATGATATATGCCTTCAGTGATTTCCTGAAGATAAATACCAAACAATAAAAGCAACTGGAATAACTACAGCAGTTGCGATCATCTGATCTCATATGAAGCAAGAGATTGCGACAACATATGATGACGTGTGCAGGTGTTGTAGTGGTGTCCCATTTCTTAGGGGTAAATTTTGAAGCCCTTCCCTTTCACACTCGGTTTTAAGGGCTAAGTGGAAGGGGTACAAAAATAGATTTGGGATTGGGCCAAAGACATTGTATGCAGAGCCATAGACCTTTATCTATAAAGTATAATTATAGAAACTGTGTTTATCTTAACTGAAAGCTACGTCATGTTTGCTGGTCTTAACTCATCGTGCAGCCCTCTCAGTCTGTCTGTCAGTCAGTCAGCATGTCACCTTAAAGAATTAAACAAATAATGCACAGCACTACTATGATTACACAATAGTTAGCACTGTTATAATTGACTTATCTTTAAGTATGTTTTGGTGCAATTATAACCCGCTATTAAAAAAAAACAACGACTGAGTGTTTTGAATGAGACGTTTCGCGATGGAAGAACGAATGTAGCAGAAACCATGGTGTTGATGGCTACCAGTTTCCAACATGAGGGTGAATAAGGGAGTGACACTTTTCATTTTTTGGGTGAACTATTTAAACCACTTCACGTTACTCACAAATCTAGGTGGCTGCTTGCTGTTTCGTGGTTCGATTTCTAAAGACTTATTGAACAAATAGTCAGAGAAATCCTTTTCATTCATATTCCCCATTGGATTCAGATTCTCAAAAAACCTCTGTAGAAAGACAGAAAAACAAAGAGTTTACACTTGTGATAATGAAAGAAAAAGATGCAAGTGGGAGTAGGAGACAGACAAGCATATAAACCTTTATGTCGTGCTCTACTTTGAGGCAGTAGGGTTGGTTCTGGTACTGCTGGATTTCTCCAGTGATTTCTGCTACTTTGCGTCTCTTGCTGAAGTTGATCAGTTCTTTTCCGTCACGCTTTAGGAAATCTGGATTCCCCTCTTCTGTCTTCAGAATGTTAGTCAGGTAGATACCTGAATGCATAGAGCAAACATCACATATACAAGCATTTGCATGATACGGTTTAAAAGTTGAAGGTTGTTTTATTTATAATACTTTTTTGTATGGACTAAATTGGTCAGTGTGACATTGAAGGTGTTTACAAGGTTACAAAAGATGTCCGTTTCAAATAAATGCAGTTCTTTTTATTGATTTCCACAAAAAATATTAAGCAGCAGCAGTTTTATTAAAGACTGGATTAAATTCAGCTCTGCCATCACATTTTAAGATATTAAACACTTGGTAAAGTTTAATGTAATTTCAGAAAACTAATGTTTTTACTTTCAATTTAAATCAGTGCACCTTTGGCGAGTTTATGAGGCTTGAATGAACCCAAACCTTTAAAAAGGCAATATATTCAAATTAACATGCTACAGTAGTTTATCACGAGCAGCTCTTTCTTTTACCAAAGAAAGGTACGCAGGGTGGGTTGATGGACTTGAGCTTGGCGAGGTATTTCTTAAAGTGATCCTGACTGAGTTCAACAGCTTCTTCTAGAATCCTCCTCTTCCTCTCAGGCACTGCCTGCATATATACAATAAAAACAAACATGGTATGATTATTTGTCATTTCAATTCAGAGTCACAATTTGAGAGTACAGTTAACAGTCAGGTCACCTCAAACGTGTGGTCCAGACGATACACCGGTACAGAATTGATGGCGCTCACAATCTCCAAAACTCCATTAAAGTTGTTAAGCTCTTGAAACACCTGCAGAATCTCAATAATGCGAGAGAATACAGCAACCCTCTCGTCTACATTTTCAGCCTCTACTATACACCTGAGAAAGGAGAAAACAGAAAAACATCACTGGAGATGATCTGGTAGACAAAATGTGTTAAACTGTTTGTGGAATTAATGGATTTTTTGAATGAACAAATAGAAAGTAGGAGTGAACCCGACTAATAATCAACCCTGAAATACTTCTCATGACAAATAAGCTTTTTTTATAATACCATTATCACATTATGGTTTTTTAAACACGGATCGGACCATTTTTGAGATCAGCCAAAAAGGGAAGGTGAGAAATGTAATTTGCTTTCCATTTATTACAAAAACAGTACTGCAAAACACTTTTGGTTTCAACAAACAGAACTTAGAACCTGTAATTTTATTAAAAATAAAATGAAGAAATAATCAGCTAAATAAAAATAGTATACATGTAGAAATCTAACATTATAATTTGTACAACCTATATTTATTTTCAATAAATGATTCAGTTATTCACTCAGAAAACTTCATGTTTCAGTGCTAGATGTGTCATTTCTGAAGAATTATTCAGTGGCATATTTTTAATGGCTGGTTGTCGCCACCTATTGATTAAGTAATGTAATTGCTGCCTACAACTTTCATTTTTGAGCGGCAAGTTAAATGCATGACGGTGATTTTAATCTTTACTATAAACATCAGTGGTTATATCTAAACTAATCTGTTATCCCAGTACTTCTGTGTTATTTGACTGTTTGCAACTTCATAACTCACTCAAAAGACTAAAGACTCAATCTCTTGCTTGATTTTTGTGTTTTTCAAACACAGATTTGAATGCAGCGATTTGAAGAATTAATAAACATGCAAATCACCATCATTTATAAATTATGTTATGGTTCTTAATGATTAATTGTGCAACTTCCATTAAATACATTAATGCAGGCTAAACAACTAGTGACAGAAAACACCTTTAATAACCTAAGAAACCCACCACATTCCGAATAACCCACCACAACTTCTTCGGTCATCATTATATTTTACAGGAAAGCCTAAATGCTTTCATACATGTGATTTGAATGACGCGAGATGCGATCGTTACAAATTTAGAATTAATCTACAAGTAAAAAAAATGTATTAATCCGCAGGTCATGTGGTTTCTGAACCGTGGGATCAACCATGATCCGTTTCACCCCTAATATATATTGGGTTTAGTCTGCTAGAAATTTGGCAATTTAATGTTTAGATGTCAAAACAAAGGCATCTTGGCTAGAACAAGGCTATACGTTTGAGCTGTCCATGAAAATCTAATAGACAGTAGTGCAAAAATACACTAGTCATCAAATAGATGCATAAAAATATACAGATAAGACAGACTACACATATGTAATCATTGCTTGTGTCTATTTCATGATAATTGTATTTTGGACTATTGTTAGACATCTATTTGATTTTCACAGAGAGACAAAATGTAGCCTTGTTTTAGCCAGGACACTTCAGATGTCTATTAGACGTCTCTTAAACAAAGAATGCTTCCTGGGAAAGAACAGATTAATTATTTTATTTTAATAATCAGCAAAATTGTTCCCAAATTTTTGCATGAAGTACTTCAGTTTTATTGAGGCAAACTGTAATTTTAACCAGCTGAAGCACCATTAGTTAACTCACTTCTCAAACCACAGTGTGAGATTGGTTGTATGTCTAATCATCCTCAGCAGATTGGGAGAGTTCTTCTCTTTATCTTCCTTTGTCCAAACACTTCCTACGAGCTCAGACGGACGAACAGCTCTATTCACACAAATGAATAATAGTTAGTCAATGCACACAATGTCTTCCTTACTCATGCTTATCGTTCAGACTGGCCCACCTGTACAGATCAGACTCCAGAAGTGTTAACTGGCGAGCGATTTCAATTGGATGAAGGGTCATGAGGTCAAAGGTGTCGACCTGCCCGGGGCGACTGATGTGCCATTCGATAGGAGGAGGTGGGCTCTCAAAGGTGATGTTGTGACTAATGCCGTTAGACTGCGTTTGTATCTTCCGTCTCATGATCTTACTGATAGACTCCACCCACTTACGCATAGATTTACCTGAAAACAGAACATCATTCATCAGTCTCTGAGATTATAAGTGTTTTATTAGATGTGTGCGCACATTTAAAAGACTCTGCATATGCAGCATTGGATGTCAGGATATGGCAAGCATATTTATATTTTAACATTTAATCCATAAAGCATACTAGTATTTATTTTCATGCTACTAGTACTTTTTACATAAAGTACAGTGCTTATTCCTTAGTTGTAATCACCTTTTTAAAAGATACTAATATTTAATCATTAAACACTGGTATTTATTTATTAGATACTAGAACTGATACTTAAAAACTAGAACTTATTAAACAGACACTAGTACTTGTTTATTAGATACAGTGCTTATTCATTAGATTTTAGTACAGATTTATTGGTCCCTAGTAATTATTTAACTCTACTGTGGCATTAAGACTAGTAGAGAGACCGTTGTCCAATTAGTGATAGTGACCAAATGAATAACTACTAGTATCATAGGTTCATACTAAATAGGTTTTAATATATAAAGAATAAGCACCAGCATATCTAATAGATGAATACTAGTATTTAATGAATGTATACATGTAATTTTACAGAGAGTTTATGTACCTCTAAGCTGTGTGGTGCTGATAAGATATCCTTCAAGTCTCTCGTAGAGTTCAGGATCATTTTCAAAGTCATAAAAGTGATGTTCCACCCACTGACGGAATACATTCAGGACCCTAATGATGAACACAGACATCAGACTGACAGGCTCACAGACAGTATTAGAGATAGGATAGCAGGACTGTCTGTGGTCATTTAGTAAACAAAAGATCACTGACTGAGATTGGCAGAGAACATAGGGCAACAACTGGATGGTTGTTGGGATGTGGTTTAAAATTAAATCAAATATATGAAGGAAAAAAAATCTAAAAGCAAGCAAATAATTTAAAGGTTTGCAATATAACTGACAATAAAATCATAAATATTTGAATTAAAGGTGATAGTAAAGATGTTACATGGCATTTCCTTTTATTATTCTATTAATTAAATATCAAAAATATAAATATTGAACTTTTAAGCTGCACAAATGTAATAATACTTAAAAGAAATCAGCATATTAGAATGATTTTTGAATTATTATGCGACTATAAAAGCTGAAGTAATGATGTTAAAAATTCTGCTTTGCATAATTGAAAATAAATTACATTTCAAAAAAGATTAAAATATTAAATCACGCATGAGCTTGGTTACAAATTGAGAATCTGTGTGTGTGTTTTACCTGAGTTGGACGGGCTGCACGTATTCCCTGCGAAATCTCTGAAGCTCGGCTGCCATTGGTTGTTCTCCATTCCAGAGAGCTTCTCGATCTGCTTCTGATGGTTCAGGCTCTGGAATCTCAATCCTGAAGCATTATGGGAAAATTGGTCAAAATATTGGATGCACATCATACAGACAACATACATCTTAAAATGAAAAGCAAATGCAAACAAAAACAACGTAAAAAAATCAACAAGCTCCATGATAAACATGCTTTAAATTGCTCAATTGTGACCTCTAGTGTTCAGCTTTTGTCAAGACCCTTATTTCACCGTGCTCTACTTCACTTTTGCTGAAGTATTAAGTGCAACACAGGAACACCATATACTGAACGAAGCCATGATATGCAGCTTACCAGCAAGCAAAAAAGTCAAAAATTAAAAGGGAAGTTGAGGATGGCAACTACAATTCCGATCATAATCTGCATATTTTTGCATGTTTTGATATGCATCCTCTCAACATGTTCAAGCATGTCTTCTGTGGCTGTCTGAATATAAGTGACCACATGAAGGATTACAGTTCAAAAGCAAATCGAAAGCAACTACTAGACTGACAAAACATTAGAAGAAGGAATGGATTTGAAATCTGATCATACGAGAGGACATTTACATTCAACAGCATTAAGGGAACTTATCCACTCCAATTCGCCTTTTTGTACTGCACATATTATGCTCAAATACTTTTAATTGAGTTTAGCAACAAAAAAAATAAAATAGGCACGTTTTTGGACACAGCTGCATCTTTAACAGACCACTCTGTTGCTTAATAAAGTGGATGGCCAGCCAATCATCTCATTAGTTTACATCCTCCATATTTTATTTAATGTCCTTCCATACTGGAGAGAAATCTTGACTAGAGTTTACAAGCGCAGAAATCTGCTCATGTGATTTCATAATAATGCATTTAAAAGATAATTCCTAAATGAATCTTTATTAGTAGAAAAAAAGCATAATTTGCATTTGATAAAATGTGCATAAATTAATGTATTTTTTATTTCATGCTTCTAACTGTATCTTTATTCAATGCAGTATCGAATGTGGTCGTTATTAGTAATTAGATGTGCATTGATCTGTACTTTAAATTCAAACTCAAAATAATAACCCATCCACAGGGTTTCTGCAGTTGTCACTAAGTTAAATGTAAGACTTTTAAAGACATATTTAAGACCATGGAATGAAATTTTAGACTTAAACAGGGCTAAATGCTAAGGATTTTGTTTTCGATTATCCCAGTTGGAAAAGATTTTTTACATGTCCTATCAAAAAAATGATTAAAATGTAATACATTTAAAAATATTTTTTGTTTGAATATTTGTATTTATTAATTTTCAAATATCTATTCACAAATCCTATAACCCTCACCAGGAATAGAACAAAACATAGCTGTCAATTACTTCAGTCTACAATAATAATATTTTAATAATAATAAACATAGGTCAGGTCAGTATCCTCAGCAGTAAATAAATGGAGAACTTTTAAGCAAATGTTACAGTAAGAAAGTAATTAAATGCTATTTTTAAATAAAAAGTTAAGTTTTAATTGAGATTAGGATTGTATGGGTGTTAATGGTCAGATTGGGTAGTTATACATAAACAAAGGAAAATTAAGACCTGTTAAAAAAGATTTAAGATTTAACTTTTGAAGGCCTAAAATTTAGTTGAGATTTAAAGGGGTGGTCCACTACAATCATATTTTAAACTTTAGTTGATGTGTAATGTAACTCTGCTATTTCCATAGAGCTTCTTCTGTTTCTGTATTTGGGCTTCCAAAGGACACGAAACAAAGAGAGAAGCGCTTATAATTTAATTTTAATTGTTCCAGAGACTTATACAAAATATATAGCTCTAGCATTTGACAAAGGAGAAATTCCAGAATCTCTCCCAGTTCAGTGCTGGATTCGGCTAAAAACACTTCTAACCGACGAAGCTGTGGATTGTGAGCTAAAACCTGTAAGTGTTTTTATTTCTTAAAATTGATCAATTACATGCACAGTTCTAGCGTTAATGGTAGGTTGTAGCGAGGACGTAAACAAGAATGTAAAAACAGGAAATGCAGTTTGGCACCGCTAACAATTTAACTATAAATTCATATTTATCAGCCAAACCTGTGTAAACACACAAAATTCTGCATCTCAAATAACAAACTCGCAAAACATATGAAAACGTATCATATCACTTACACATGCTTATTCCGAATATATGTGAAAGATACTTGTCAGATTTTATTTTAGGAGAGGTGTGCTTTTCATTTTTCTGTCTGATTCAGGCAGCTAATGCTGCTAACAGCTTCTCTGTCTACACAGCGCAAAAGCTTGTGCTTGTAGGGGCGTGATGTGGAGCCAATCCGCGAATCACAGCACATTAAGTAAGCTGACCAATCAGAGCCTTTCGAGGGTGGGCCTTTCAGACGAACTAGGAATTATGACGGCCGTTTTCATGTTAGCAGAGTAGCTGTATATAATCAATGTAAGATATAAGGAAAAATAACGTGGTTTTCTACAAATTAAGCATGAGCACACATTGCTTTGCATCTTATAAACACAACCAAGCCTTGAAAATACACTGTGCACCACCCCTTTAAGACATTAAGACTTTGAGACCCTGCGGATACCCTGCATTCAGTTATTTTTGGAAAATGCATTTTGGGAAACTTCGATTTGAGAGATTCATTTTAATTTGGAATATTTAGAATGAATAGTTATAAAATGCCACAAAAACGGTGTTGATTTTTACAGCATAAACTGTTAATCCACTGCTCCTCGTCACATCAAGGACAGATTATTGTCTAAACATGTACATCTATGAGTCACTGTGCTTTACCTTTCAATCAGTAGTGTGAGCAGGTCTTGTGGTTTGCAGAAAGAGCGGTATGTAGTCAAAAACGTACGCACAAAATTTGGGTCTGTGTGGGGAAAAAAAAGAGAAAAAGGCCATTCAGGGACACACAAACAACAAAGAAACACGCTTTCAATCAAAGGTTTGCACAGATTTGGCTAAACTCGTTTTTCATGACCTTAAAAATCCTTTGATATAAAGGAGGGTTTTGTTCTGTACCTGCGTACATGTGGTACGTCAGTCTCTCAATGAGCTTGACCACTGTCCCAGCTTTAATAATGGGGATTCCAGTCTTGCTTTGTGCTCCTTCCTCGAACACGATATTCTCCTCAGAGTCCTGGATGGCAAACCGGTAGACGTCTGGTGATGGCAGCCTCAGTGGTTGTGCTTGTTCCTCACGGTGTAGGACGGTGTCCAACATGCGGTCCAGAGTGGGCCGGTACTGCAGAGTGACCAGCGCAGCCATCCATGCACTCTTTTCTTCTGCTGAACGGGCACTAAACACGGCTCCGCTTTCCTCACGGCCCACCAGCTCAAACGCGTGACGGAACTCTGGTGAATCCTCCCGATCTACAATGCGATATTTGCGTAATACGAATTTCTCTTTCAGACGAAACTCTGCCCCACTGCCTGCTCCTGGCAATCTGGAGCTCTGATTGGCTTTGCAGCTTATCATGAGGCCATCGAACAGGAAATTGTGCCGTTCGTGTTTGGCACCAGCCCGAAGGAGTGCCCCCTCCAGGATGAACTGGCTACAACACTGACCAATGTCTTTGCCCTCCCAGCCATCAATACTCTTCTGGATGTCATTCATACGCTTTATGGCCGCCTGCTTGCTACGAGATGCACGACTATACAATCGATACAGTGGTTCCCTAAAAAAAAGTCACAAGGAGACACAAAAATGTCGTTGGGTTAAGATAGACACTACAATTCAGACGTTTGGGAACTAGAAAATGGATAACTTTAATTTAGATTTATGATTTAGAAAACAAGACATAAATATTTTAATTTACTTTTTCCATACTTTGGATTTAAATTGAGGCTGGACGATATGACAAAAATGCAATCTTGATTATGCAATCTTGATTATTTTCCATAATGAACGATAACAATATACATTTCGATATAAGTTGTTAATGCTTCCAGATTCAAAATAAGCACCAACAATGACTGAAGCCACAAACATTAGAGGGTCCATTAAATGGCATAAAATTTTCGGCCAATAATTTTTCGGTGGCTGAAAATTCGGTACATCTCTAATTTCAACACTTTAGATTTCCATTGTTGGCCATTTTTGCTGTGTAACTGGCACTAGGGGTGCTTTTACACCTTTGGATTGATTCTTTTGTTCCAAAACAGGGATTAAAATTGTTACAATGTTGCTTTGTTCTTGGTGCGGTTCACTTTCACATTGCAAAGTTTCTAAACAGACCAAAATAGCTAAAACAAGTGCATGTGCAATTAAACTCTCCTCACATTGGTCAGAGTTTTACGGCTTATTTTGCAGAGTCCCGCTCAGCTGTCATGTGTCCTTATTTTAATTTATGACGATAAACAATAAGACATTATAAGACTAAAGCTGCACTTTAATTTTGAATGGTGACACCCACAGACATTGTCACCAAATATAAATGGTAAGAGGAAAGACTTTCTTATGCATAGGCATTGGCTAGAATTATGCATTATAGGCATTACATTATAGAGAGGAATAATAGATAAACCAAGACTGCTGTTTGGTTAATTTTCCTAACAGATAAACAGCTCTCGTTAATAGTTAGCATGCTTTCACTTTAGTATTTGACATGAAACACACATTTACCGGTAGGAATGACACCGGTCATCACATATGCCAAATGAACTGCGCTAAACTAGGGAAACGCGCCAGGTTCCGAAACAAAAGTCTAAGTGTGAAAGCACCCTTAGATCAATATAGAGTAAAAAAATCCAGAGCCTATCATGGTTATCGACATAAATTAATGACAATTCAAAAAAATATTGTTTATCAGCCCAGCCCTAAATCAAATTCCATCCTTTCCATACATTTTTCCAAACGGCATAAAAAAGCCTGCATTTATTTGATCAAAAACACAATGCAATAAGTGATTAATTTATACAATTTCATTTTCAGCTTAGTTCCTTTGCAATCAGTAATATTGAGAAATATTATTACAATCTAAAATAACTTCTTTCTATGCAAGTATATACAGTGCTCAGCATAACTGAGTACACCCCATTTTGAAAAGAAATAATTTTACATTTTTTCTCATTATTAATTTCTCAGTGAATATAGGCAATGTATTTGGTGCAAGACAGATTAAACAGACTTATTTATTAAAATATGTTAGTCACCATTATCGCAAGTTATTTTGTTAGATAAGCTCCAGATTTGGCTTCAGCACTGACTAATTTAATGTATATGCACAAAAATAATATTGTGTAGCTTTCTTTTAAAAATATGAATTTAAAACAGATTTGTGAGGGGTGTACCTAAATATGCTGAGCACTGTGTTAAAATGTAATTTATTCCTGTGATATTCTGGTGTTTGTGTTACCCTTGTTTGCGGCGTGGTTGGTGTTTAGCATATATGCGTTCAATGCTGCATTGTAGGTTGATCAGTGCAGTCTGTGCCTGTTTTAAACACTCTCTGTCGTCCTGCTCTTCACTGCACTCCTGCAATTGCTAAAGACAGAAAAACACACACATAACTACCATATTCCCAGAGCGTATGTATTCTACTGACTGTTTATTACTCACCTGTAACAGTTCAAAATAGTGCATGCAGTGGTAAACTGGAACCATCATCAACTGAGGAAGCACGTACTGCACTGCCTCCTTAAAGCCTTCTGCAATTGACTGAAACACACACCACAGGTCTCCTTTTTAGTACTTACCTTCCAATTGTGGTACACACAATTTCCTAGTTTAACCCATGAAAGATGCTGAACTCATAAAAGTGACAGTGCTGACCTGGAAGTGCAGAGCTACAGTGGGGCGGGACATCAGTGTGTTGAAATGTTGACAGAATTCTTTAGAGAGGATGTCCTGAGAGAGCGTCTCATAGGGATCAAACGCCTGCTCCTATACACAGCAGACACATAAACAAACACTTTAAACACACACACGCACACCCAGGTTTAGAGTAGATCTTTCTCAGTTTTTGAATTGTAATGATTGTCTATGCGTTTATCAGTACTTCAGCGAGGTCTTCAAAGCAGCTGCCCACAAGAGGGTGTGGACTCCCGTCAGCTGTCATTTCTACCGCATCCTCAATAAGACCCAACAGCTTCACTGTTAACTCCTGAACCTCTAGAATATTACTGAACGCCAGCTCCACATCCTACAATCACATCATAAAGAGAGAGAGAAAACGAGAGTGAACAACTGAATATAATTAAAAATAAAGGGAAAACAACAAACTTATCGCTGTCGGTATGAATGCTGGCTTGGTCAGAGGAGCGCACCTGAGCGGAGAAGAGTTTGCTATTGGACATAAAGGCTTGGCGGAATACTTTGATGATGAGATCGAGCTCCCGCAGATACTGACGCTCCTCCGCGATCTCCAGACGCACCAGGTCATCATATGTGAGCACACCAGATGAAGACACTTCCTCTACACTCTGAGACAACAGTCCCATCTCCTCTTCTTGGTCGAACATGTCCATTAACACCTGAGGACAGACACACATGCAATATCATGGCTTTTAATACATCTAAATAAAAAATATTTTTTATTTTTATTTATTTAGTATTATGGGATGAAGCAGTTTTGCCTTAAAATAACTAAAATTCTACCATTTGTATTATTAATAACAGTTCCCGTTATTTACTATTTATTTATTGCATGGGGATTTTTCCACGAATAGTAAGGGTGGTTCCTACTAGGATAGAAAAAAATTGATTTAATGTTCAATGCAGAAAATTTAATAAAAGAAATTTGGAAAACATATAGACTAGGCCTGCACAATATATCATTTCAGCATCGATATCGGAATGTGTGCATCCGCAATAGTCACATCGTAAAGATTTACAATGTTGAATCTGAATTACAGTTGAGCAGGAGCCATTTGTAGAGTCATAGTTAAGTTTAACCATAACAGAGTGAAAGTTTATCATTTGCATGTGTTTTTCAGGTTTAAAGAGAGTTTAAAAATGATGATGTTTGGAGGTGTAAATAATATATTTACTTATTTATATGATTTGTTCAAAAAAAGGTTTTATTGCTTACAATTTTTGTCATGTCTAGTTCAAATATATACATGTTAAAATAAAATAAATAAATACAATTATTTTGCTAACCCCATTGGCAGATAATTTTGATTGTTTTAAGAAAAAAACTCTTAATTTTCACTTATTTCTTCTGATGGTGAAAACAACATTTTTACTTGATTATAAATGTTTAGATATTTGAACAAAATCTTTTTTTGCATTGTTATAATTAAATTTCTGTAAGATTTATTTTGTGAAACTGTATTCATTTCGCAATATTTAATTGCAGAAAATTAAATACTGCAATATTAGATTTTTCCAATATTGTGCAGCCCTAATATAGACCCCTATAAACCAAAGTGATTGCGTCAATGTCACTAAGGCCTATTAAATACCAGATAATATATTTATGGATAACAAAACAGATTAGATTGTTTATAGATAAAGCACTTATTTCATAACAGTTAATCAAGTAAGAAAAATATGATACCAGTGTTTTACATGTTATACAAATATACATATGGGTCAGAAGGGTTTAACTTCAAGAATAATTTATGCACTGTTTTAGACAAATCTACTTTAAGTTTATTAATCAGGAACCCAAGTATGTCTGACTAATTGACTAACTGCAGTGTTCAGATCTTACATCCACATGAACATGGATTTTTAAATTTATTGTAAGAAAAACATTAATAATCACCCGACTTGATTGAATTAAAACAATCAGGCATTACGGAGCTTTTTCTTATTCTTGTTTCAGACAATATGATGAAAGCTTATCAATTCCCATTTTAAAAAAATTGTATGATTTTAAACAACATTCAAGAAATAAAAAACTTTACAGAAACACAAGAAATCAGTAAATTTTTAAACACAAATATTGCTCAATTAATTTTTAGACACAACAGAACGAAACTGTTAAGTTAAATTTATTATTCATGGATGTTTCCCAGTACTGGGTTGCAGCTGGAAGGGCATCCGCTGTGTAAAACTAATGCTGGATAAGTTGGCGGTTCATTCCGCTGTGGCAACCCCTGATGAATAAAGAGACTAAGCCTAAAGAAAATGAATGAATAAATGAATGAATGCATTTTTCTCACACACACACAAACATCTGACCTTATCAGCACACATGGAGACAGTGATGTCCTGCTGGCTGATCTCATAATGTCGAATGTTGCTCACGTAGTTTCCAGCCAGCTTGAGGATGTCAGCTGAGATGTACTCCAGCACAGCAACAATATATAGACACACATTATAGTCGATCTTATAGCCCAGCACCTCCTGCAGACACAGAACCAGACGTGTGTTACTCTGTACCGTAGCAATATGTGAATGTTATAGATTAAGTAAGAGTGTTTGGCACCTTCAGTAGTGGATGTATCTTATCAACTGGCAGCAGCAGCGGGTTTCTTCGCTTGCGCTTCTCTATTGCATTCTGAGCGTCACCCATGGCCCATTTATCGATGGGATTTGGGAACGTCTTCTGGACACGATCCTGTGATTACACATCAAATCTAAGGTGACAAAACTGCCAGACTGTGTGTGTATTTTTAATGTAACACTGACTAAATATACTATTCAGGGTTGAGGGTATCCCTTTAATTTCATTGATAGTGCTGGACTGTTTGTGTTTGGCCACAATTTTAATGGTGGAAAGAGTACTGAAAAATCATTCTCAAGTAAAAGTACCATTACTTACCAAAAAATGTAGTGCAGTAGGTTAAAAGTATCTGTTGTAAATATTACTCAAAATATGAGTAAAAAGTAGCCCTTTTAAAAGTACTTCAGAGTAGTCAGTATTACGCTGTAAAGGTTGATGCATCAATTTGTGCATTTGTGTGTAAAACCGTAACATTCTGTAGTGCATTTAGTAATTGTTTAAGGTCATCTGGTGATTTCAGTCATCAGTGACATGAAGTCTACAGTCTCGCTGTCATCGTATGTAATGATTCTGTCATGAGGTTGTTCTGTATAATGTGATTTTCTATGTGCAATTTGATTGGATGGCAATCACAGAACTGGTTATTCTACTTCTAGTCTACTAGCCAATTACCATAGACAAGAAAAATAAAGTAGTGTCTACAAGTTAAAGAAAAATAAGGGTGTAAAAGTACCATAACAGCACTAAAAAAGTGCTGAAGTAAAAGCAAAAGTACATATTTTTAAAACTACTTATATCGTTGGAGCATTTATATCACAATGTGTGTGTTCGCAATAGTTTGCATTGACATGCAGTGTTGAATTATGAATATAGATGATCAGAATCCACAGGTCAAAACACATGAGATTTATGAAGACACTGCAGAATTGAACCATAATAGAGTGAAAGTTTATCATCTGCATGTGTTTTAGGGCCTGTGACTGTCTAGGCATTTGAAGCGAGTTTAAAGCATGTCAATAGTGCATAAAGAAGTTTCATTTTATTAAATTATTCATATGGTGAAGACTATACAGTGCTATTTTTACATTTGATTATTCAATTTCTGTACCTGAATCTCCAAAAAACTGTAAGGCACAGCTTATTTCACTTTAACATTTGCTCAGTTGTGTTTATTCATGACTGTAATTTATGTACATAATAAATTACATAAAAATCTATTCATATTTCACTCCCCTACAAAAATGATCCCAAGTAATGACTTTGCAAGTAGAGCTATTCAAGTCATCTGGTGAAATTATCATCGCAATATATATTGCAGAGAAAAAAAAGGTATTGCAATGTAACATTTTAAATGTAAAAGTACAATTACTGAGTAAAACGAATCAATTATAGTTATTTGAGTATTTGTTACTTAACACCCCTTAAAAGTGCACTAAACTTTGTGGCCTACACTAAACTTTGAGTGTGCACTATTTCCTCAGACAATGTGTAACAGAGGCCAGCTAGTGAAGTGCTGTGAGGTAAACCTCGCTCCTCTGACCTCTAAAAGGTGCTCTAGCGACAAAAACTAGAGATAATAGTTCGATCCCAGCTCAGAGCGAGTTGGGTGGTTTAGCACCGGTGGGGTTACAAATGCAATGATCAAACATACAATTTACAGTGTTCTACAAAGCTCCAGTCATCATTTTAATTCAGCTAAGTTGTCATGCAGTGATACAAAAATCACCGCTTAAGAGTTCACCATACTCTTAAAATCAGTGGCAAACACATTGGTCCATCTATACATCACACACATTAATCTGTATAACACAATCACTACCAGTTGACAAATTTCTCTCAAAGTGCACTATACATCATAATACCACTCATCCCTGATGCATGTGTGTGTGTGTGTGTGTGTGTGTGTGTGTGTGTGTGTGTGTGTGTGTGTGTGTTTACCTCTACATCAGCTATTGTTCTGGGCTGTGTAACACACAGCTTGTTCAGGAGCTGCAGAATGAGTGCCTCAATGTGCTGGAGTGCATCTTCTTTAGCCGACAGGTTTGGATGCACTTGCACCTGCACCTAGAAAAACAGAATGAAGTAGAGTTAGAACTCCAAAAGGGAGGCATTTAAATGGCATCACTTAAGACAAACACACGCGCTGTTGCAATCACAAGATGACATCATCTGACATCTGATGCACACACACCTTCACGGCTCTTAGTTTGATGGACAAATGAAACTTTAGAAAACAAGAAAACCCTCTCTTTTCCATTTTTACCCCCTCCCGCCTCACTGGGCTGTGTCCTGAAATAGGAATGCAGTCAGTTCAGGTGCTGTGGCAAAACCAGTTAGAGGAAATGTGTGAGAGAGAATGCAGACGGCATCGGTTTAAAACACAACCTAAACTAGCATTACAGCAGGTGAGAGGTTAAAGGTGAGCACAAGTTTGAATACAGATTTAATCAACTTCTGCAGTGCAACTGTGAAATACTGACCGAAAACACAAAGAAAACACACACACACACACACACACACACACACACACACACACACACACACACACACACACACACACAAATACACAGATGAGAGATGGCTTGTGCTTTCTGCTCTAGTGTCTGGTTACATGCCGTCCTCCATTAGGCACTGAGAGCTGCTCTACTGGGAGCCCACAACACACATACACACACGCAGATACAAACACACACTCTACCCCTCTGTCTTCTCCAGGGATGGGGGGGATGATAGTAGCAGACAGAAAAGTATTGATGTGGAGAATGGGAGAGTAGGCAGAGAAAATGAGAGCTGGGAGCACTAGAAAGTGTAAGTAAGTGAAAAACACACAGGATGAGATTTACAAGTGATGCTCGGGATATTCACATGTTTAGACGCATAATATAAGAGCTATAAAAATGAAGCCTGCAAGACATTTGAACAATGTTTGAAAGCAGTTTTAGTTAC
This sequence comes from Danio aesculapii, assembly GCF_903798145.1. Classification (NCBI taxonomy): domain Eukaryota; kingdom Metazoa; phylum Chordata; class Actinopteri; order Cypriniformes; family Danionidae; genus Danio; species Danio aesculapii. The sequence goes on along the minus strand of NC_079447.1, from coordinate 16,762,341 downwards.
TTACATTCGCTTACACTGTATAAAAATCATCTTTTATGTTGCTTAGATTAAATGAAAGTCACACAGGTATGGAAGATCATGAGGATGAGGCAATGATAAAACTACTTCCATGTCTAGACAATCTGTGTTTATACCTATATAAGTATAGCAGTTTCAGCAAATCACTTCATATGTATTTCTAAAGGCTCAATTAGTTGGAACTGAAATTACTTTCGGCATCACATCAGATGCTGCCTAAATCTTTGTTTCTCTCACAACCACAAACATTCACACACACCATCTGCTCTCAGAGACTCCTGATGGTACTGAGATTTTTCCATGCAACAGTGAGAAGAATAAGATGGGAGGGAGATCTATCACTCAGAATAGATCTGTCATTTATTCTGATAGGGGAAGCCCTGGGATCAGATAATAGCATATACATTTGTATACACTTTCATACACGATTGAGGTAAAGTTGTTTTTTTTTCGTTCAGTGACAACTTATAACACGTACCCTAAATTGTTTACTATGCTTCTTTGAGTATTCGTTCTGAAATCTCATGCAAGTATGACTTCAAAACAAAGTTAGAATTGTTTATTTGACTGTGAACTTTGCTGTACTTTGACAGTCATTGACTGCTAATATCATTTCACCATCTAGAATTTGCAAACAAGACTTTTCTGAAATTATATTAAGGAGAAAGTCTGAATGTGTGAATGTAAAACCAACTTTACCTCAATTCATACATGCACATAGGCCACATATAGACAGCTATCAGAATTTTTTTTAATAATTTATAGTTGTTGCGTGTTTGCATTTCTTTTTTAAGTCTGTAAACTACTGATGACAATCTTCAAATTGATATTTAGTTATTGTCAGGTATATTTATATTCATGGTGTTCGGAAGACCCACCCCTCACTGTCAAAGGTTTAAGTAACAAATTACAAATACTCAAACTTGTCCCATATATAAGCTTATTCGTGTTATTTTAACCATCATAATATGTGAAAATAAGCCATCGAAAAGGTCTTAAGACTGAGTGGAATCCTCTGTTGGCTGTCGCTTCAGTGTGACTTCAGCTAATCAGTTTTGGTCAATGCAAACAATAATTTTACATGAGTCCAACATCCAGCTGTGCAAGAAAACATACAATCGGATGTAAGAGAAGCCATCTTTCGCTACTGTATAGTTTTGAAATGGAGAAAACATTTAACAAGAAACTTTTATTGTAAATCTTGGATCTTATTCTTCAAACAAAAAATGACCAATAAAAAGGAGTGAAGCACCAAAAGTGGCCCATATTAAAATTGATTTGAATGCTATTTTGGCTAAAATATTCAAAAAGTGTGGTTATGATGACCATCCGACAAGCTAATTCAGAATAGAGCTTAAAATGTCACTAAAATACAGTATTTAAATTTTATAATTCAATAGAAAACGAGGAGTATAATTGCAAAAAGGTCCACTTTTTGAAAAAAAAACCCACCCCTTTCACCAGGCTGGCTACGGGCCTGATATATATATATGTGCATTTATATATCTTAATATATACATTCTACTTTAGTTTATAAAGAGTAACAGTGTGATGATAGTTACCCATTGAACTACTTGGTCAAAGGTAAAACGCTATTACAAAAATAAAGTAAAAGCTAACCACTGAACTCTCCACACTAAACATGACATCTATTGTCAAACTGAGTGTGTCTAATACGAAACCGTTACAGCATATCTTCAAGCCTATTATCAACAGTAAACAAACACTTTGTGCATGTCGCACAGCTGCATCCTTCAGTAACGCTGCGTGTACAGCTGTGCAAATCCGCCAACGGATGAGTTTTACACAGTTATTACTCTTTAAAACTTAACAAGCTTGAGCTTCGACGTGAACGCTGTTATTGGTGTGAATGCGGGACAGAAGAGGGTCAGTACCTTTCGCAGCCCCTGCACGAACAGGCCTCGCCATCTCGCGCTGTTGTCCTCGCTGGAGCTGAAGTCGTGCTGCATGCCTGCTCTGCATCGGCCCCGCGCGCTCCCAGCACCGGGAACAACCACACAACTTTAGCCGCTCGCACGGCGCGCACACACACTCAAAACAAACTCAAACTCTACCGCATTTACGAGCCAGCTAGATTTCCAGCCACTCCAAACACCTCATTCTGCAGATAAAAGCGTTAGTAGATCAAATTAAGCAGTTGTGAAAGTGTCCGCGTCCCCGTCCTGACAGCCGTTTGGAGTGTCGCGGGTGTCGAGCGCTAATTAGCCGCTAACGTAGACCGAGATTAGCCGCACATGCTAGTCGGGCAGTTCGCCCAGCTGCTCCTCAACAGGACAGCCTCTGTCATGTCTTTCACACGGAGGGAAATGTTAAAAAGTGTGCGATGAGTATCGTCGGGCTGCTGTTTGTTTGTCTCGCGGTGTTGTGCCTGCGGTTAACAGCAGCACATCTGGCGGCGCGCGGCGGCTCTGTGGCCTCGAGACTCCTCATGAAGCGCGCGAGCAGGAGTTTCTCCAGCGCCAGACTGTCATGTTCGTTGACTCCTCCGTCGGCTGGGCATGTTCCCGGAACACAAGCGACGTCCAAAATGGTTAGAATCCGACGAAAAGTCGAGGAGGGCTAATGTCTTTGTTTTTGTTGTTGGCAACGCAACGTCCCGATTCAAGTCCGCTGTGGAGCGCTCGTGTCCATGACGGTGAAATCACAGCTGCATCTGCGCGGCCCGGAGGGAGGGATCGCCCGCTGTGCTGGACGGACGCGCGCTCGCGAGAGAGAGAGAGAGAGAGTGAGCGAGAGCGAATGAGCGCAATACACACACTGTACAAGATGTCTCATTTTAGCACAATAATCATAGATTCACCAACAATGTATTCTAGAAGCATTTATCAATGAAGGTTAACTGTATTCTCGGTAATACTTTTGAGTAATCTTTATTGGTCCAAATAAACATAAAATAAGTTAAAAGCCTTACGAAGCTTCTTGCCAAGAGTACATTTATAAGTTTTATTATTTTTTATTGTTAATTCTGTTATTTAAAAAAAATCTATAATTCCCCCAAATTTCCAACCGACCACTGCCATCGTGTGGTCAAAGGCGGGATGGTCACGTAAGAACTTGTAAACAGTTTAAACGGAGATGAACATGGGATAGTTTCTGCTGAACTATGCTCTGGAATGGGGGGTTTCAGTATTTTAGATGTCATGGACCCCCAAACATAAGCATTCTCGTGCGAGGGACCCTAGCCTAAAATATAAAAGGTATTTGTGCACTAGGTTGTATAAAAGTTGTATTTGTACGGTGAAAAATGTATTTTAAATGGAAGTAAAATGTCATTTCGGGGCGGCGCAGTGGGTAGTGCTGTCGCCTCACAGCAAGAAGGTCGCTGGTTCGAGCCTCGGCCAGGTCAGTTGGCGTTTGTGTGTGGAGTTTGCATGTTCTCCCTGTGTTCGCATGGGTTTCGTCCAGGTGGTCCAGTTTCCCCCACAGTCCAAAGACATGCGGTACAGGTGAATTGAAAAAATAAATTGGCTGTAGCAACCATTAATGAAAATATTATTTGATCTTTTAGTTTCTATTAGGTTACATTATTGCATTTTGTCCCTACTTGTTGGAGTACCACATTTAATATTTATATGTTGATTTGCTTCTTTATTTAAATAATAAATTGTTTCATGAACGTATCTGTTGTTTTAATGAAATTTGTATTTATTTGAATTTAATTTTGTTGAATTTATTTCCATCACATTATTTAATTTTTACACTTTCTGACAATTTATCATCACTATTATTTCGTTTAACCTTAGTATATATTTTTTCTTTTATACGATTGTGTTTGTTAATACAATTTTATTTTGATCATAATGTCATTTATTAATTGAAAGTATTTAAAACTAAATTAAACATTTAATTGAACTAAACATTTCCATGAACCAAAACAAGCAAACACAAATAAATATCTCTGGCATGTTTTTTTTTATGTGGCACATTCCCTTCAAGATGCACAAAAATATCAATAATCATCTTACACTACCTGACAAAAGTCTTGTCGTCAATCCCAGTTGTGAGAGCAACAAATAATAACTTGACCTCTAGTTGATCATTTGGAAAAGTGGCAGAAGGTAGATTTTTCTAATGAATTCTCTGTTGAACTGCATCCTAATCATCACAAATACTGCAGAACACCCATTGGAACCCGCATGGACCCAAGATTATCAGATGTCAGTCAAGTTTGGTGAAGGAAAAATCATGGTTTGGGGTTACATTCAGTTTGGGGGCGTACGGGAGATCTGCAGAGTAGATGGCAACATCAACAGCCTGAGGTATCAAGACATTTGTGTTGCCCATTACATTACAAACCACAGGAGAGGGCAAATTCTTCAGCAGGATAGCGCTCCTTCTCATACTTCAGCCTCCACATCAAAGTTCCTGCAAGCGAAGAAGGTCAAGGTGCTCCAGGATTGGCCAGCCCAGTCACCAGACATAAACATTATTAAGCATGTCTGGGGTAAAACTCCAGGTGAACTCTGGGAGTCCTTCAATAATGCTTTCTTTGCCATTCCAGATGACTTTATTAATAAGTTATTTGAGTCATTGCAGAGATGTATGGATGCAGTCCTCCAAGCTCATAGGAGTCACACAATATTAATTGTTTCCACTGCAGCATGACTTTATATTCTATACTGTACATTATTTCTGTCAAGTTACAAGACTTTTGTCTATTCAATAATAATTCAATAATTAAAAATCAAGATGATCATGTTTTATTTTGGTTAAATAGCCGTAATCTAGAGGTCTTCGCCTTTCATATAAGCCACTTCTGATACCAAACGATCTAACTTACCAAACTAAAAAACTTGGATAGGCGACAAGACTTTTGTCTGGTAATGTATTTTGAGTCACATCCTCAAAAAACCTTGAACAACCTTGTTTCCTTGAAGAACCCATTTAGTTTCATAGACTGTCTGACTCTTCTGGGTCCAACAGTCATGTCCATTAATAAAATATTAAAGCATCAAATGCATTTTTTTCCCCAAAATCATGCGTTTTATAATTGAGTAAGAATTGCAAGTCAAAAAACACAATTAAAAATCTGGAAAATCATAGCATTTCAACAGTAACTCTTAAAACCTCAAAAATACTGAAAACTCTAAATCTAGAAGTCACAAAGGAGAAGAGTTATTCTTCTAAATTAGACAGTAAAGATAACATCAGGATCCAAACGTGAAGTTGAATTTGTTTTATTCCAGTAATGGAGTGAAAATATTCTCTAAACGCCAACTACCTTTGTACATTAAGGCAGTTATTGCTTTTTCCTAATAATTCATCATATTTGTTAACACACAACATTCTCAAAAATCTGCATAATTCCCAGAAACACACAATAGAAAAGAGCACCAGAATTCTTTGTTAAATTATTACTTCTCCAACACTATAAAATGTAAAAAACAAAAGCTCTAATCACGGCTTTCCACTCTGAATGAGTGTGTAAGAGTAATGAAGGCAGGATCATCTGAGGAGCGTCTACAGCTGAAATCTCTTCTCCAGCTCATCCGCGATCATCTCCGCGATGGCCAGAGATGAGCTTGCAGCAGGAGACGGTGCGTTACGTACGTGCAGAATGCGACTGCCTAGCTCACCCTTCCCACTGTCAAACACAAAATCATCCACCAGGTTTCCTTCAGCATCCAAAGCCTGTGCCCGGACACCTGACGGCCCCCTGCACAAACACACACACAAGCCAAAACGCAAGGAGGTTTGTTTGTTCGTGTTTAACATCATTACAGCTTTTGGCTATTTTCAGAATTATAGTCAGAATCATTAGCCCTCCTGAATCATTAGCCCCCCTGAATTGTTAGCCCTCCTGAATCATTAGCCCTCCTGAACACATTTAAAAAAAAAATAGTTTCAACTACAAAAGTAAAGCTAGTAGACAAACTTTATGGTGGCTTGAGAAAGCGCAGTCTGTTTGAAATTTGAAGTAGTTGGCACAGTTGGCATAGATAAGTACATATATGTTAGCATGTATCTAGTATAGATTGGCATGTTTATTGCTAAGGTGTTGCAAGGGTGTTCTGAGTGGTTATAAAGGCATTGCTAGGATGTTCTAGGTGGTTGCTAAGGTGTTCTGATTGGTTGCTAGGCAGTTGCTAAGATGTTCTAGGTGGTTTCTAAGGCGTTGCTAGGCAGTTGCTAAGGTGTTCTAGATGGTTACGAATGTGTTGTTAGGTTGTTGCTAGGGTATTCTGAGTGGTTGCTAAGGTGTTGCTAGGTGGTTTCTAGGGTGTTTTGAGTGGTTGCTAAGGCCTTGCTAGGTGGTAGGGTAGGGTGTGGCTAAAGTACATCCCATTCTCTTTGCCATTTGTTATCATCGTACAAACAGTGTTGGTTTTAGGTCCAAAGAAGGTGAATTGGACAAATTTTGACATATGTCAAAAGCAACAGAGTCTGCTTCCTCCCAAAACAAGGAAGCACTATTTAAGTACAGCAATAGTGAGATAAATGAGATTCAGCATAACCCTTACGGTGTGTTGTTGTGTGCTCGTACCTGATGACATCACTGGGGCTGAGTTCGGGTATGAACTTCTGCAGGATCTTCACCTGAGCGCCAGGAAACACACCTCTATATATCTCTCCAACTCCATACACTACGTTCTTCATGACCAGTCTCTGCAGACCACTGAAAACACCATGAAGACTTGAGTTTTTTATTCAACACACGCAGATCAAAACTAATTTTGATCTGAAATCACCAAAAATCGAGATTACGATGGGGAACATACAACAGAGGTAAATGGGGCCATTATTTGAGGAATTGAAATGTGAAATTGATAATCTTCTGAAAATACTTAATTCAACTGTTTAAACATATTATCTGAGATGGAAATTTGTCCTCAGCATTTTTTGTTTTTAATCTTAACTTTTAGAGCTTTTCCTTGTCATGAAGGTTAACAGGTTAATAAGTGACTGTTATCCTTTTCAGAATTGAACCAGATTTTGGTAAAAACCCAAACAATACAAACATTAAAAAAAAAAAAAAAAAAAGAAAAGAGTTCTGTGTAATAACAATGGAATGACAAGGAGCAACTACCCAAATGTATTTAATACTTAATATAAAAGGCTTTTTTGGTGACGGCAGCTTAAAGACGCCTCTTTCATGGAGAATGAAGTCACATGAATTGCTCGGGTTGAGTTTTTCATAGACTTCAACAGAGTGTAAAAATAGATCAAATCGGAGCTTTAATTTATATTTTTTATTGGATTTAAGTCAGGTGATTGGTTGGGCCATTCTACAGCTTGATTTTCTCTGAAAGCATTTGGAGTTTCTTTGGCTGTGTTTTGGATCATTGTATTGCTGTAATGTCCACCCTGGTTTCATCTTTATCATCCTGCTAATGTAGATGTTTGACTGAAACAGCTAATATTAATAAAGGGCAGAGGATTGCTGAAGAACAACTGAGAGATTTCAGCTGTCTGGGCTTTCACTGCCTTTCTACACCTCCCTTTCTTCATGTGTTCATTTCTTCTTCCCTGTGTCATTTTATTTTACTACACATAACTTCATTTGTATTCTAATTAGTTTAATTTTCTTTGCATATATACATTTCTTTGGTTGTTACCAACATCCAGTGAAAATTTCAGGTCAACTGCACCTTTAGAAATATGTTTTCTGAGAAAAATGGTGACGTATTCAAAACTCATTTTCTCCGCTTTATATTGCATATATTGGTTCTGATCACTTGCATTTTAATAGTTTCCCTGTGACCCAGATTTTTGCTTCTTTTTCCAAAGAAACATTTTCCCTAGTTGTCGACAGAATGCAATATTTTTGCTATGGGAACACATTGTTTTCAAATTCTATAACACTACAGCGATATTAATAAATATTAATTATATTAATACAATCTAATATATATATATATATATATATATATATATATATATATATATATATATATATATATATATATATATATATATATATATATATATATATATATATATATATATATATATATTTCCAGTTCAGTTGGATTTAATAATTTTTTTCTTTAAAAGTCTGTTATTCTAAACCAATGCTGCATTTATTTGTTCAAAAATACAGTAAAAAATACAGTTTAATGCAATACATTAAATCTAGTTTCTTCATGCAATGCATTTTCAGCAGGCACTACAGTCTTCAATGTCACATGATCCTTCAGAAATTGCTTTAATATTTAATTAAAATTATTATATATAATAAATTATTAGAATAATTTTGTGGAAGCCATGAAATATGTTTTTCAGGGTTCTTTGATGAACTGAAATTAAAAAATAAAACTATTATTTGCTTACTTATTTTAGGATTGTTCCTTTGTTAAAACTTTCTGGTCTGATGTGAATACTCTTATTGTCCAAAAGATTTGTGGTGATTTTTCTTTAAGCTATAGACATATTGTTTTGGGGCTTTACACTAAAGAAAAAATTCCTTAATTAAAGTTTTTGTATAAATCTCATATTATTTATTGGAAAGTTTTTTATACATTAGTGTAAATATACAAAATGTAAACCAAATTTTGTATTGTTTAAACAAGAATTGCAACTGTGATTGAATACCATTTCAGAGTCTCATGACAAGAAAGCAGTTAAAACGTCTAAAACATGTGCTTTATTTAATAATCTGCATTAATTTGTATTTTTCATGTGCCCTCTCTTTCGCTTTTATTTTTCTTTCTTTCTTGTTGTCTTTCTCTTTGCTATACCATTTTTATACTTCTTTAAAATTGTTATATCCCACATGTTGCAAAAAGTAATATCTGTATTGTTTGTATTATAATTTTATCTGTTGTATTTACATTGTGATCGTCTGTTATTATTGCAATAAAAAAGCCATTACTTGCAATAGAATATTCTTGTTAAATTATAAATGTCTTTAACTCATTTTTGAGCAATAGAGTGTATCCTTAACGAATAAATGCATTCATTTCTTTGATTTCTGCATGAACCCTAGACTTGCAAAAGGCAAAGTTAAATGAGCATGTACCTGTATGAGAGTGCATTAACAAAGTCTTGTGCATCGAAGTCATAGAGTTTATATCCCTCTCGTTTAAAAGCCAACACTGCGTTTGGACCCAGCCAGACACTTCCATCCATTCGAGGAGTGAAATGGACTCCGAGAAATGGGAATCGTGGGTTTGGCACCTTAGCACACAAACAGAGTCCTTAAACAGCCATTCTAATATATACATATATATATGTGATCTTACATGTTTGTTTTGAGAGTTTCCACTCACGGGGTAGATGTTGCCTCTGACCAGGTAATTTTTCTCTGGCTTGAGCACCAGGTAATCTCCTCTGAAGGGAACGATACGAGGCTCTGAACTACATCCAGACATTTCAGACAAGCGGTCAGAGTAGAGACCACCACACGCCAACACAAAAGCACAACGCACCTCCTTCCCCTGCACACAAACACTGGCAACCTCAAACAACAACCTTACAGAACATACATTACATTTAATCATTTAGCCCTTTTATCCAAAGTGACCAACAAATAAGGATAATAGAAGCACTTCAAATGCATGATTCTCTCACACACACACACGCACGCACGCACGCACGCACGCACGCACGCACGCACGCACGCACGCACGCACGCACGCACGCACGCACGCACGCACGCACGCACGCACGCACGCACGCACGCACGCACGCACGCACGCACGCACGCACGCACGCACGCACGCACGCACGCACGCACGCACGCACGCACGCACGCACGCACACACACACACACACACACACACACACACACACACACACACACACACACCCGTTTCTCACCTGTGAGCTTCTGATAATGATGGGATATTTCTGCCCTGAACAAATATAGAGAGATGAATAAAGTTATTATACAGGCACTAATGGCAAACATTCCATTTTGAGATTTTAGTTTTTTTGGCTCTTCATGATTTAAAAAGAAAAAAAAATAGAAATAGAACGAAGACTAAACACAATTTTAATCATCTCTTGTAGCACAATTTGTTTATTTATGTCTGTAGAATTCAATTGCAATTATGCCTGTCACAATAATCAATATACCTTATCAATATACCTTATGAAGTTAAACTACCTTATGAACAGTTAAATATTCCCCTACTGTGCAATAAATATGTGCAATACTTTCTCATACGCACTTGTACACAGCACCTTATAACCTGTATATTTATAACAATCTGTACATACAACTCAACATCCAGGTTTCTTCACTAACCGCATCTGTTTAATGTTCATCATTTTTTATTATTATTATTTTATTTTTTCAGATTTATTTTGTGTTGTCACTTGTCACTTTATGTACACTGGAAGCTTCTGTAGCCAAAACAAATTCCTTGTGTGTGTGAAGCACACTTGGCAATAAAACTGATTCTGATTCTGATACACATGAACATGACCTCAATCAGTTTTGATGATGCAATATATATCGCCTATACATAAAAAACAATTCTAGCAACATTTTAGCTGTGCAACATCTCTATCTCTATTGAAGGTGTCAGTGTCAATATAGTTAAAAAGCACTACAGTATTTACTATAAATGACTTTAGTATATTTTCATGTGGATATCTCACAACTGATAATAGATCTGGCAGCCTCTGTTACATTTTTACCTTGCACTTTTATGTTAACATTTATTATTATTTATTTAGGATTTATGTTTTCACATTCTGATTTCAATGCCTCATTATTACATTAATGTTGTTTGGAAGAGTGTACTTGCACTGTGATATTATATTGTCATTCTGGCATAATATAACGAGTGGTGTAAAATGGTCTTAAAGTGACAATTTTATCATTTATTGCAATATATTTCAGTGTAATATATATCGAACAACAAAAAAATAGATATTGTGACAGGCCTAATTGCAATACACATTTTTAAAGGCTCTTTTCTCAAAATAAGTTTTTTTTTTCCTGTACTGAACCCAAAATCTCCATTTCAGCGTGTTTCAAACATATATATTTTTATTCATATCTACATACTGAATGTTTTTACAAAGGATTGTGTTCATACATAGCATGCCTGATCATATGAAACATTTTGCTCTACAAAAAAAGCAACATTCTGGCAGTTCGCAGAAATTCCTGAATTATAAGTGAAAAAAAAAAATAGCCCAAAATCGAATAACTCTAATAGGTAAAACAAGTATTTTGAAGCCGAGTTCATCCAATGTTTAAATTGTTGTGCTAGAAATGTTTGCAAAATTTCCCAATTCAATAACCCTTTTGTTGTGCCAGACTTCAATATACACTGGTCGCCTTCATGTCAAAAATGAGCTGCCTTCACTAAACCTCTAAAATCAAGCTTTTATATTTCATTGCAGTCCTCGAAACTCTGCGAACTACTCTGTAAATGAAAATTTTCCTTCATCAGTGTGGAGTTTTTCATGGATGTTTAATCAGTGGACGACACTTGTTTTTTAATAAAGTAAAAAGTATATTTTCTAATGCTAAAAAAACCTGTATAAGTGTTAAAAGGCTTTTTAGCAAGACATTATTCATAAAAGTTAGAGCAGCGGATTTTTATTGAGTGTGTGTGTGTGTCAGTATTTTTTGTGGTGTAGAAATGGTTTTATAGCTAGCAAACAAACGTTGTACCCTAAATATGTTTCAGTCTTCATGAAAAAAAAAAATTTATATATATATATATATATATATAATTTTTTTTTTTTTTTTTTTTATTTCTAATGATGTGGTCATTTTAGGAAAAGTTCTTAAATTTCAAGATAAAGAAACATTGTTTAGTTTTTTTTCTGCTGTTAAAATGGTGGCCAGTTCATTTTCGACCTGTAAAGTCAACAGGAGGGTTAAATAGTACCTCATTTGCACATTTAAACATAACATTTTACATAACCAGTAATCCAAAAAAATATTTGCAATTCTTAATCTAATCAATCAGCTGGGGAGGTTGAACTATATGGGATGATAATAACTATTGGTTAATTTTCCCATAATTCAACTGCAAGTGAAACGAAAATAAAAGGTCTAGGGCATCAGTAAAGTCATGTGATTCACCGTCAGTGCTGTCGGCTTGGCTCTCTGCTGCCACACTCATGTCAGACGCCTCAAAGTCAGTCATCACGGTGCCGCCTGCTTCCTGGAAGTCCTTACCATACGCCAGAGCAACTTCCCGCCAGTCAACAATCCCTGTGTATGGAGAGTCCAATGCCATGATGCCCTATATATGAAGAAAGAAACTGTCAGATATTGTTTTATTGACTGTCTGATGCAAACTTTTGAACCAAACTTTACTACCGACAAACACAATCAATGTTTACAATTTATATCATCAACATATTCAAATAGAAAATGGTTATTTATATTATAGCTGAAAAATAAAATCTGCATCAAAATCAGAGATTTTCAAAATGCATTGCTATTCTGTGTTGAATCGATTCAGAACAGATGGTGCTCTAGGATAGTTTTTAACCATACACAAGGAAAGCCCACGAGGAAGAGCAATTGTGCTTTTGGCTGAGTAAAGTCTAAAAGGAAGATATCTGTGGCTGGAAGTTAACAAAATATTTATATTATTATAACAATACAATTACTATACATCAATAATTACTGTTTTTACATAACTGTGAAGGTTGGGATTAGGGTTGGGCTAGGCTTTAATAAAATACAATTTAATGAGTCATTTAATAAATAATAACAATAATGCTCTGTATAATTACTGATTCGATTTAATTCAAGAGAGAATAGCAATGCATTTTTAAAAATAATCTCATAATAAATGCAGAACTGAATTCTTTATTGACTTTTTGACACCGCTCTATTAAATGAATCCAGCCTTGGTAAGGCTACTTCTTTCCAAACCATTATAAAGTAGGTCATTTTTTTTTTTTTTTTTAGAAAAATCTTTTACATGCAGTTTGTAATGTAGCTGCCCTTCAACATAAATAGTCTGCAAAGTACAAGATAAAACAAACACTTAGTCTCTCAAAGAAAGAGACAATGACTCTGAATCGCCTTGTATTTTCTAATCTTTTGGCTTTTACCAATCTACGTCAACAACTCTGAAATGGCAAGTTTAAATATATATAAATAAAACATGCAATCTTCACTCCGAAATAAAAGTACAAAGATGGGTGGTTCTCTCTAAGGGGTTCAAAGAGAACATTTATTAATATGGACTTTTTAGACACAAACACCTACTGTTTTAAGGTACCGACCCAGCTTTAGTACAATTTGTGTATAATAGACATGCACAATATTCAACTTTTTTTTTTTTTTTTTTAAGGAATGCAGTCATGCATGTGTTTTTTTTACAGCTAATATGATGGTGATTTGATGCTTTGCAAAAGTTGCAGACACCTTTCCCGTTATTATACCTTACACCGATTAAGCAAATTGAATAGGCCTAGGCTACTATGATAGAAGAAAATCTGCTTCAAATGTGAAACTAAATAAATTGCTAAATACTCTCGACACATCAAAGTGTAAAGCCTGTAGCCCACAGCAAAGGTGGAAAGTTATTGGATGGGTATCATATTTAACAAACTGTTTACTACGCATTTTATATAATTTTGCTCACATGGATAACTGAATATTAATCAGATGATGTCATTACGCTGCTGTGCCGTCAGCCAATCGTTGCATTGCTGATCGACAGATTTGTCCTTCACAACACAAGCTCCAATCTCAGATCAGTTCATCCAGACATTTTAATCTGATTCGCGAACTTGTTTGAAGAACCAAATTAGCCAGAGATCAGTTATCAAGATTAAAAGATCCAGGATCTGCCAAAACATCTTAGATCATTTAAGCGAGGTACGAGGAACGGACCCCTGAGGAGAGTTGGCTTACGGGGAGAGTTGGCTTACTGGGGGGGGGGGATGATTACAGATGATTAATAATTCTAATATTAAATGCATATTCAATGTTAAAATTGCAATATTTTCAAACCATAGACACATTTAAACCTGTTGTAACACAATATCAGGACACTGTAAAATACAATATGCTCTTTAAGAAATTGCATGAAACCGAACATGAATGTGTGAGGCTAAACACAAACCAAAATAACTAATAGTGAATTTAAAACACATTATACAACATATAAATGCATATAACATTAATAATGCGTTAATATCTGAGTGTTAGCAACAGTGTGGGACTAAGGTCTCCTGCACTAGGACTTTTGCAATCTGTTGGTTACTGATCAAACCAATAAATGATACACAAGCAACTAGAAAATATGTACCTGATCTTTCATTCACACAGATAGCGTCACTTACCCTGCAGTATGGCTCTTTCTCTCTGATGGCTTTGGCGTCAATCAGACGAAGATCTCGTACATTGTTTTTCTGACCACGCTCATATAAAGCTTTTAAACGGGGAATCTCCTCTCTGTCCACTGCTACGATAAGCTGAAGTCACACAAATACACACACACAAATACACACACACACACACACACACACACACACACACACACACACACACACACACACACACACACACACACACACACACACAAAAAGCTTTATACTGACACTTTATTATGGATATATAAATACATAATAATGTGTCTGCATGTATTAGAGAAAATGCTTATTTATATTTAGATGTAAAATATACAATAAATGTACATTATACAAATTAAATATAACATTAATAATATGTACATATTTATGTTTGTATAGTTTTGTTTCTATGTGTGTGTGTGTATGTGTGTGCGCGTGTGTGTGTGTGTGTGTGTGTATTTATACATAATAGTGCTGGGCAAAGATTAATTGCATCCTAAATAAAAGCTTGTTTTGAGATAATATATGTGTGTGTATTATATAGATTTATTATGTATATGTGATACACACACATACATTAAAACTAAATTATACATTTTTTTGTTACAGATATTTAAATGTATATATTATATACATGAGTAATTCCATGCAAATATCAACCTTGCCATGAAAAAAAAATTAGTTTTCACCAAAATAGTGAAACCGTTTCTACATTTTTTGTGTAAGCAAGTATTTTACAGCACTTTAAATATACTCAAAAATGTCTCGTCAGTGTTTTCAAACTATTATATTTGATGTAGCCAAGTCACACAAGTGGCAATTTCGCATCCGTCACATCCATAACAGAAATGTGTCACATCCATAACGATGCTTCTTCCACATAAACGCAAAAATGTCAGATAAAATAAAATAAATTATTTGTATACTACAGTGAGCCGACTCTTCTCCTTTTGATTAGCATTATTTATTTTGGGTTGTGCAGTTTAATTTACAGAATTTCTACAAAGTATGTTGTGTACTGTAAACACGCAGACTTTGTCACATCCCTAACGCATGTTCCTCGTTTAAAATATAAAAAATGTTGACAGACTGATTTTTTTCTGCTCCCATAACTCTGTGGTCAGTTGTTTTGGAGAATATAAACAGATGTTTCAATATGATGCCAACATATACTTTCTCTGTGAATTTATGCTTTGAGTTTTTACTGCACATGTCACATCCATAACGCTGGAATTGCTCACATATATATTTTATATCTAATTATAAATAAAATAAAACAAAACATGTTTGCATGCATGTGTATTTATACATACATAATAAATATGCACAGTACACACAAACAAACTCTTATTTTGGATGCAATTAATCTTTACCCAGCTCTGATACAAAATAACTATACATAGCACACACATATAGTATGTAAAACTTGGACGTGATTAATACAATATATCACTGCCAACACTAATGCAGAGCTGTATCTTTGGCCCATTTCTGATTTTTTGATCTGTGATAAAAAGCTCACACAAAATAAAAGAGATAAGCAGCATAAAATATGCAAAAACAAGCAAACAAACATCCCGAATGATTTACTTGTGTTAGAATCAGTCACAATTTCAGGTGGTCAAGTTTAAATCTCATCTGGCTAAGATAACATTTTTTCTACAACATGTCCACTAATGTTTATGAATGGGGGGAAAAAAGCTAAACAAGAATGATCAGGAAAAGAATAATAATGACTGAAAAAAGAAAAGATTTTATAAGGTGGTGGACAAAACTATTACAATACTAGTATTTTCACCAGTAAAACTGGTTTTAAGTCAGTTATTTGTATCTTTTGGTGTAGTGTGTGGATAGGAAATATCATTTTACATTATCAAA
Organism: Danio aesculapii; assembly: GCF_903798145.1. Classification (NCBI taxonomy): domain Eukaryota; kingdom Metazoa; phylum Chordata; class Actinopteri; order Cypriniformes; family Danionidae; genus Danio; species Danio aesculapii. The sequence continues at coordinate 16,746,201 of NC_079447.1, read as the reverse complement.
CAATACTTTGTTATTAATAGTAATAATCCAGTGAGTCAGCACTCAAACACAGAGATCTGAACTAACCATCATCCAGTCTGTCTGAAGAAAAAAATCTGCCTGTAAAGCTTACTGAAAAATGAGTGCTTAAGCATAAGTGCTTCTAAGACAAAAGCAATAAAACACAAGGCACAGTTACACCAAACACTGAATTAAATTAATGAATAGGAGTTCATTAATACAGAAAATCTATTTATTTTTGAGCATCCTCATTTTGAGATTGTGTGGGTGTTTCCCAACACTGAGGGTTCACTAGTTAGTGTACTCTCAGTGCTGGGCTGTAGCTAGAAGGGCATCCGCCACATTAAACATATGCCAGAGTAATTGGCAGTTCATTCTGCTGTAGCAACTCCTGATAAATCATGGACTAATCTGAAGTAATGTGAGTGAGTGATTCAGTGAGTGAGCATCCTCATTTTGCAGCATTTCTACACCGCTTAAAACTGTAGTAGTTAAAACTAATTAGTACTGTAGTTTTGCAAGCTGGTTTTCTCTGGTCAAAAGTATACCAGCTCAAAACATTTTAGATCACCTTATAAACTTAGATTAATTTACATTAGATCAGATTATTGGATCAATGTACACGCAAATCTTAAATGGATAGTTCACTCAAAAATATATAGTTTATTCACAATTTACTCACCCTCAAGTGAATCCAAATCTCTATGAGTTTCTTTCTTCTGCTGAACACAAAATAAAAGCTATTTTGAGCAATTTTAAGAGTGTTAGATTAATCCAGGGGTTTTCAAACTTTTAGGACACAACTTTTGATCTACGTACATACAGAAAATGCTGCTTCGCAAAGCCAAGTTCGCAGAGCCCTGACGGTGTGGTCAAACATTGAGTATGTTTACATGGGCAACAATACTTTAATACGATTTTAATATGATTAAGACAATACTCTGATTGAGAGTCTACCACTGTAAACAGCGATTTTGATTACTTTAAACCGACTAAAGTCATAATTGAACTAAACAAAAATGGAATTAAGACATGTGGAGTATGCAGATATTAGTGGCATTATTGAAGTAAACACCGCAATCAAACTATTATCGTCATGTAGGACTTTGCCACATTTTGTGACAAGATCCACACACTTAGCTGTCAGTAAAGGACCGCACAGACACACACGCACACACACATCATGAAATGCGGAAGTTTTTTTTCTTTCCATTCAACGTGCGGTATCAATAAAAACTCCACTCTTCCACCAGTCCTAATACCCCTGTTTGTCACGGGGACATGAATGAAATGGTCATGAGTAACAATTAAACTGCCGAACTGCAGTTAAAGTCGAGAAATTGAAGATGAAACACCCAAAATTACATGTGACTCTGCAGGAAACGTGAATAGCCTGTTGACGCAACATTCAAAAAGCACTTCACGTAATTATATTATTGTCTTATTCAGATTAAGGCAAATAACTATTACTGATGTCCATGTTAACATAGTCTGTAGTCTTCAGAGTAAGTGAAAGATCCAGATGGGCATCCTGCTGATTTGATTCAGAAGGGCACTTTTTTTGTCACCGGTTTGACTTTCATACATTTAGTGTCATTTATTTTAAAAAGCACCCAGTCCATTTTATTTGTCTATATTTTACTGGAACGCATTAACTCTACAGGTGCCTGATAGTTAGCTGTGGACCTAACGTTAATCATATTATTCTCTCTAGTGAACACATAAAAATCGTCATCATAATTTACTCGAGTGCACGCCTCAATGTCTCGCACCGCCCTTAATAGGTGCTGGCGCCCCACAGTTTGAAAACCCCTGGATTAATCTATAACCACTGACATTTCACAAAAATACTATGAAAGTCAATGATTACAGGATTTCAGCTTTCTTCAAATCATCTTCTTTTGTGTTCAACAGAAGAAACAAACTCAAGCAGGTTTGTGACAAGTGAAGGATGAGTAAAAGACGACAGAATTGTCTTTTCCTCTTTAATAGCATGTGTAATTAGGGCCTGTGGTGTTAGAAGCCTTGTGCTCGATCTCACCTTCCCACATCTGTTATAAGGAACCCCTTTTTTCTGGCAGTACTCATAAGCGAGCGTAGCTCCGCGAACACAGAGCTGAGCCTTCAGGGAGCCCGGAGTGTAGTAAATCCCAGTGTGGATCACACCACTGTTATGACCTGTCTGATGGAGAGCTGCGGGAGAAAAACACGTAAGAAATCCATATGAAGTCAGGGTGGATATTAAGATGTATCAAGAACTAATGCAGACTTACCAAGCTCTTTCTCTTTCTCCAGGAGTGCAAAACTGAGGTTTGGGTGCCTGAGGATCAGCTCTCTGGCGGACGCCAACCCAACAATCCCTCCACCAACAATGGCCACATCGAATGAGCTACATATTATGGATTAATATGGGCTATTAGTCAATATTAGATATATTTAATTGTGCATTCTCGTTGGACTTTCCACTATTATTGATTAATCATCTGATTCTGGCTATTTGATCTAATCGCAATTAATTATGAAAACTAGAACAATGGTTTCGTGTGAATTTGAATTAAAGGAAATTCACGTGCATAAACAAAAACAAACAAGGATAACGGTGTGTAAAACATTTAAACATTTACAATTTTTACAGCTAACTTAAAAAATTTATTGTTTGGCAATTAGTTGTCAGCACAAATCTCAAAACCATGACAGTCCTAATTCTCAGATTACCTATATTTAGTTTACCTCTGTTGTTTTTTATGTTTAATAACACTAATAATTTAATATCACTTTTAAATCCAATTGTTAGGAAATCTGTCATTTTTTGTCGTTTTTATACTTTGTCAAATTATTGTGCATTTATGAGGCCTGAATTCACTTGTAGCTTTTATTAAGTCTAATACTTCAAAGTGTATAATATTTTATTTCAAAACAGTATATTTTGAATTTATTAAATGGGATAGCCCCTTGAGATGAACCATCTAGTTTTCAAGGAGGTCCCTAAGAAATATATGAATCAAACAAAGTGCAACACATAACAAACCTACACTGTAAAACCCAACAGTCTGCTTTATCAAATCAAATGAGTGTAGTTAACTCAGAATTGACTGAAAGTTAATTCTACTCATTTGAAAAAAGTTTTAAACTCAGTGTTGGAGGTAATGGGTTACTTAAATACCTCATTACTTCAACTTAAATGGAGTAAGTTCACAGTACTCATATAGATTAGTTTAACTCACATGGTTCGTTGCAATCAGTTTCCTCAAATGGTTTGAGTTGACAACTTATTGGGTTTTACAGTACTCTGCTGGTTTGAGTTCTCTTTATTTAATGTGTTTTACTGTGCTCAGATTGATTCTTTTATTCAAATGGATTAAATTTACAGTACTCATTAGGATTAGTTTTTGAACTTAAATGGTTTGTTGCAATTGGTTTCCTCAAATGGTTTGAGTTACCTTAATTTTTGGGGTTTTACAGTGTACATCTAAACAAAAACAAACAAACAAAGAAAGAAACAAACAAGCAGCACACTTCTCCTGAAACAATTCCCACAGTCTAAAGACTAAGCAAACAAAAACATAATCAAAAGTACAAAAATTTCATATACAAATAAATAAATCAACATTTAAATTGGAACTAATATTAATAACATTTACAAGTATTTTCCAAAAAAGAAGATAAATTAGTCCTGAAAAGTCTAAATGTCTTAATTGATTTAAAAAAAGAAGGAAGACTGTTCCAGTCAACAGGAGCTTTGTATTGAAAGGACCTACGGCCACTTAATGTTGTAATTGTTGGAACAAAAAAGTAATTCCGTCGAAGAGAAAATGAAGAGGTAAACGGAACAATAAACTGCTTTAAATAAGAAGGTAAACTAAAATTACCACATTTAAAAAGAAACAAATACCAATGATATTGTCTACGGAAAATAGGTTGATGCAAGAGATTTGTATAATATGCAATGATGGACTCTATATGCCCATCTTAAAACAAATCTACATAGAGTTGAAGACAGTGTTTAAAGGTTTTATTTAATAGCAGAGGTATTGTTATAAATAGTATCAGCATAATCAATAATAGGGAAAATTAATTAAATCAATTTTTTCTTACTTGAAATGATAAACAATTAATAAAACGATAGAGAGAACCTAAGCACCGATATGACTTTTTAATTATAAAATATGATTTCAGCATTGCAAGCTATTCGGAAAAGATGAAAATAATAACTTTAAAAGAATGGTCCAACCAAACAAATAAACTTTATGTCATTATTTAGCTCCCCCTTATGTGCTTCTAAACATGACTATCCTGTTTGACTATCTGTGGAACACGAATAAATATTTTTTCCTCAATGCAATGGGAGTTAAAGCTAACCAAACACTTAATGGGGGACAACATTCCTCAAAATATCTTGTATCATTTTCTACAGACGAAGATAGTCAAAAGTGTTTGGAAGATAATGTCTGTGAGTAAACGGTGAGACAGCGTTCATTTAGTTTCGTTGAACTACACAACAAATCAGTCCATCATTAGCTGAAGGCTCCCTGAATGAACTCTGACCACAGTATCACCGTACATACACTAACAGTGATAGTACACCTGAAGGACTTTCAGTACTTTTAACACAGTACTTCGTGTGACAGAACACTCGGAAGGCTTACTTTAATTTCAATTACTGTGTACTATGATTTTTAAGTACTCTATATATTATTGCTGTAGTAATTCTCACCCGCTGTGATGTGCAGCTCTGCACGTTGCAGACTTTGCTCTCTGTGACAGTAACCGCGCGCACACAGACCCGCTACCGAAAGTTCGCATCATTATTCCACAAAGCATAGTTGGACTTTTCCTAAAACACTTGCAATAATAACCGTGTGACCATAGTGCTGGTCAGTCCGGTTTATTATTCTCAGGTAAAGGAATGTCTCCGCGAGGGCGCTGAATCTGTCCTTCGAGGCCCCGCCCCTGACGTACACTCGCTCGCCAATGGGACCGCGAGACGGAATGACGCAGCAGGTGAAAGATCAGCGAGCGCGCATGGAGGACGCAGGATGTAAATAACAAACCTGTCAGAACAGCGCCGAGCCGAACAGCAGGGTCAGTTATGTAGGATTTGCACTATTTTAATGTAGAATTATTCGTATGAAGATATTAGAATCGATTCTGTCGGAGCTTTAAGACATTTAGAGGTTTGATAAATTTATATGTTGTCCTCAATATTCAATGACACGATAGTCAACATGCACAAGTGTTTGTAGATCTGCTACTAGAAAGTGTGTCAGTGAACATGGCGTCTTCATGCTTTGACATCTCACCTGTTTCTGTCTCTTTATCTCAGCCATAAATATGAGATTGTTCACCTGGTCAGCGCGGAGGATTTTATCCACTCATGAGCAGCCGTCAGGGGGCAGGCGAGAGTTCTGGGGCTGGCTGAATGCTGTTTTCAACAAGTAAATATTCATATTTTCCAAAACAACATTTAAAAATAAACTTTAAGCTGAAAATTAAACAAAAACACTGAGGTAATCAATTTGCATTCACATTCTTTTTTTAAACATGTTTTTATTTATTTTTTTCTTCTTTTAGACTAACACAAAACAAAAATACAAACACAACATAAAATGCCTGACACAAAACGTAACTGCATATATTAAAATATACATATGGCCTGAGCCATAAGCTATTATGTTACGAATATTACAATATGGTAGGACAAGTGAGAAGTTTGATGAAAACAAAGTACACCTGAATGAATGTCTATACGGACATTATGTCATTCCGAGTTTCAAAATGTCGCATAAAGCAAGGTTTATACTGTCCAGATATGGTGTCCAAGTGCGAATAAATGTATCAGTTGTGGAGTGGCTAAGACATGTTAAGTATTCCAGGGGAATAATCTCTTGAGTTATTGAATGCCATCCTTTTATGGAAGGGGGCTTATCATTGATCCATGACATCAAAATGTTCTTCCTGGCAGCAAAAGTTAACAGGCAGAAGAGTCGTTGTCCATACTTGTTCGTAATTAGTTTGCAAGGAAAAACCGAAGAGAAGGGACAGAGGGTTTATATCTATGTCCAGACCAAAAATGTTATTTATTTGGGCTACGATTCTGCTCCAATATGCCTGAATCACCTGACAGTCCCATATGCAATAAATATAATCCCCTATATTTGATTTGCATTTAAGGCATAGAGGTGAGTGGGTTGCATTGAATTTGTGTCTTAATTGAGGTGTGATATGAATTCTATGAAGGATCCTGAGTTGAATGGCTCTTACCCTATTGCAAACTGAAAGCTTATTGGCTAGAGACCAAACCATCTCCCATTCTTCCTCCAAGCATTCACATTCTTAACATAACTGCAATACAATAAATAGATATTTAAATAAATAAATGGAAACTAGATAAAAAAAAAGAAAAATAAGTGGCAGAGGACTTGACGTTTTCATAATATGAAACTAAAGTCCTCTAATAAAGTATATAAATATCTTGCTTTTAAACTTTTCATCTCTTAATGTCTTCACATATATCAACCAAACAACAATTAGGTCACTACCAGTTTAGCTTTTTACTGATGTCATCGTTATTTCCTTTCCCAGCCAACCTAAAACACCTGAGGCCAATTACAACATGCAAAATGTTTAGTGTGAGAGCCATAAATATCTATAAGAGACTCATGTCTGGAGTGATTAGTTTCTAGAATTACTATCCCCAAGGAAGAATCCCTGCAGAGACTAATCTACGTGTGCTAATTCACAACAACAGACTAAACTTGTGATTCGAAAGCATAAGGTTTAAGCAGTTTAGGTTTATATTTTACACAATCTTTGCTGTTTGCTGAATAGTCTATATCTAATATGTGTATATTTCTGGTGGATTTACTGTATTACTGGTGTTTTTGTTTTCCATATTTAGGATTTGCAGTTCACAGCCCTGAAGTTTGTCAGGTTGATTTTAAAGTGTCCATGTAGTCTCTAAAAAGTGCTGTCCAAAATAGTTTTGTAAATAATGGTCAATACATTGTGTTTTTAATTGACCTCTATGGTATTGATATTAATTTAGTGCAATTTAAACATTAGGAGCAGCTATACATTTCTGTTCAGTTATTATAAATGTTTTAAATTTAATATATGTATTTAGTAATGACATTGATCAAAATAGATTAATTAATTAATAATTCATTAATTGGTCTTTCATTTGTCTTAGATGGCTTGTCTAAAGTGCCAGGTAGGTTACTTAGAAATTGTAAAATTGCCATCAGTAACGTAAACGAGACACATTTCTCTATATTACATGAACAAACATTAAATAACAGAGAATGACTTTACACAGATGAAGGTTTTAAATATTTTTCCCCTCGAGATTCTCAGAATACATAATTAATTAGCGAATGCCACATGAGTGAATAATATAATAATTATGTTAACAATAAGTAACTGTAATCTGATTAATTATGAGTATTTTAAATATGTAGTATGATCTAATTAAAAGACATTCAATTCTAGATTACATAAAAGCACACCTAATATGCACCTTTTTTACAAGATGTAAAATAAGTCTCAGATGTCCCTAGAGTGAGTTTGTGAAATTTCAGCTCAAGATACCCCATAAATAATGTTTTATAACTCTTTGAAAATGCCTCTTTTAGGCTTTGATCCTAATTGTTTCGTTTTGGTGACTGTCGCTTTAAATTCAAATTAGATTGTGCTCTTATTCCCTCTTTTGAAAAGAGGGTGAAGCTAAAAATACCTGTGTCAGCATAGGCGCAGATTCAAAACGGCTGCTTCTCACTCAGGGCTGTTTATGCCAATTAGTGGTGTAACAGATCACAAATCTCACGGTTCGGATCAGACTACAGTTTTTGAGTCACGGATCGGACCATTTTTCGGATCAGCAAAAAAAAAAAAAAAAAAAAATGCAATTTGCTTTCCATTTCTACAAAAATATTACTGCTAAAACCATTGGTTTTAACAAACAGAACTTAGAACCTGTAATTTTAATAAAAACAAAAATCAAGAAAGAACCAGCTGAAAAAGGAAAATATTTCATACGAAAAATTATCTTTGCTAAAGTTGCTGATAATATAGATATAGAATCTACATTTAGAAATCTAACATCTTGTACAACATATATTTACTTTCAATAAATGATTCCACAATTCACACATGAAACTTCATGTTTAATTATTGGTGGATCATTATTGAAAACCTATTGTTTATAGTGACATCATTTTGCTGGCTGTTTGTCGCCACCTGTTGGTTACACAATGTAATTGCTACAACATTACTCCAGTGTCAAGTTCCATTAAACAGTGATCTTAATCTTTACCACAAACATCAGTGTTTATATCTGAACTATAAACTGTTCTCCCTATAATTCTGTGTTATTTAATTGTTTGTAACTTACTGAAAATTGTAAAAACTGAATCTCTCGATCAAACGCAGATTTGAATGCAGCGCTACAAAGGATTAATAAACATATGCAAATTCTTCACCTTCGCCAATTGGTGAAGTTTTTTTCCTCACCACTGGCTTGCATGGTTCGGGATCTGTAGAGCTGCGTGTCGATGAATTTGCTCTTCAGTGTTTGGACTCAGTAGTGATTATTAAACCACACTGAACTGAGCTAAACTGATACTGGAAACTGAACTACACTGTTCCAATTTACTATGATCTTCTATGTGAAGCTGCTTTGACACAATCTACATTGTAAAAGTGCTATACAAATAAAGATAAATTGAATTGAATTGTCATTTTTCATTCATGTTGCACGGGTTTGAATTCAATGTTTTAATGTTTAATTGTGCAGCTTTACACTGAATGCATTAATGCAGGCTAAACAAACAGTGACAGAAAACACTAAGACACTAATACTAACCTAAGAAAGCATTTAGGTTCCACCACAACTTTTTCCATCATCATTATATCTTACAGGGAAGCCATGTGCTTTCATACACATGATTAGAATGACGTGAGAGACAATCTCTCTGCAATTGTTATAAATGTTGGATTAACCTACAAGTTCTTAATCTATGGGTAATGTGCATTCAGATCTGTGGGTTGTGATCCATACTATTAATTACACCCCTAATACTAATGAGGAAGAGACCATCACTAGTGGACTGGGCTTCCCCCCCACGATGACATGTACAAAGACTGTTTTTATCAAGTATGATAACAAAAAAATACAGTTGATTCATTTTTACCTCTGGAGGCTGGCTAAATTCACACACTGTTCCACACATCTGTGTTCAAACCCCTTATAAGGAGCTATCCATCACTGCATGTTTTGTCAAGAGTGTTTCTATATGTACTAGATGTTTTTTAGACGTACTAATCAGCAATTGTTGTGTTTGTGATCCTTCTAGAGTTGATTATGAGCGTATCAAAGCAGTGGGTCCTGATCGAGCTGCTGCTGAGTGGCTCCTGAGGTGCGGTGCCAAAGTTCGCTTCCGTGGTTTCGACCGCTGGCAGCAAGACTACAACGGACTCCCGACGGGGCCACTGGGCCGATACCGGATTGAAGCTATTGATGCCACAGAGTCCTGCATCATGTACAGAGGGTTTGATCATCTGGGTAAGAGACTGACTGCTGCAAAATGATGGATTAAAGGGATAGTTCACGCAAAAAGGACAATTCTGTGATCATTTACTCATCCTCCAGCTGTTCCAAACCTGAGTCTCTTTCTTCTGTTGAACACAAAGGAAGATATTTTGAAGAATGTTGCCAATGGCTATGACTTCCATAGTATTTTCTGTTCCTATTAGATTAGATTTATTTTACAGTGTAGTGTAATGAGAATAGGCAGTGAAATGCAGATTAGGTATAACCAGGTGTGCAACAGCAGCAAGTGCAGGATATTGCTATATGTTATAAAGTGCAATTATAGAAAAACTATGGTGATATTTACAGATGGATGTACTATGAACATTATTTTAGACAGGTTGTATTACTATGGCTGTTGATAGCTGTTTTTTTCTAACATTCCTCAGAATATCTTGCTTTGTGTTCAACAGAAGAAAGAAACTCTTTAGAAGCACTTGAGGGTGAGGAACGGTACATTTTGGGGTGTACTGTCCCTTTAAGGCCAGACACTGCAGGTGAACAGGATTAAAAATAACAATAAGTAATATTTAATCATCATACTTCCCACGTTGATTGATTGCATTAAGAAGTTTTGTTAGAAGTTTTCTGAAATGTCATGTTTAAATATGCAAATGCAGATTTTACCAGAAATATCTGAACTCTGGTTGAAGTCAGGTTCAAAATACTTTTTTTTTTTTTTTTTGTAACTTTTTTTTTGACATATTAGAGTAAAAAAACTTTCCACAGGGGATTTTGGGGAATCTACAATCACCGGCCACTTTATTAGGTACACCTGTCCAACTGCTCCTTAAAGCAAATTTCTGATCAGCCAATCACATGGCAGCAACTCAATGCATGTAGACATGGTCAAGATGATCTGCTGCAGTTCAAACCAAGCATCAGAATGGGCAAGAAAGATGATTTAAGCGACTCTGAACGTGGCATGATATTGGTGCCAGACGGGCTGGTCTGAGTAATTCAGAAACTGCTGATCTACTGGGATTTTCACGCACAACCATCTGTGGGCGCAAATGCCTTTCAGAGGAGAATGGCCAGACTGGTTTGATCTGATAGAAAGGAAACAGTAACTCAAATAACCATGTGTTACACCCAAGGTATGCAGAAGAGCATCTCTGAACACACAACATGTCCAACCTTGAAACAGATGGGCTACAGCAGCCGAAGCCCACACCGGGTGCAACTCCTGTTAGCTAAAAACAGGAAACTGAGGCTACAAATTCGCTTAGGCTCACCAAAATTGGACAATAGAAGATTGGAAAAACGTTGCCTGGTCTGATGAGTCTTGATTTCTGCTGCGACATTCGGATGGTAGGGTCAGAATTTGGCGTCAACACCATGAAAGCATGAATCCAACCTGCCTGTATCAACGGTTCAGGCTGGTGGTGGTGGTGTAATGGTGTGGGGGATATTTTCTTGACACACTTTGGGCCCATTAGTAGCAATTGAGCACTGTGTCAACACCACAGTCTACCTGAGAATTGTTGCTGACCATGTCCATTCCTTTATGACCACAGTGTACCCATCGTCTGATGGCTACTTCCAGCAGGATAATGCGCCTTGTCATAAACCGTGAATCATCTCAGACTGGTTTCTTGAACATGACAATGAGTTCACTATAGTCAAATGGCCTCCACAGTCACTAGATCTCAATCCAATCGAGCACCTTTGGGATGTGGTGGAACAGAAGATTAACATCATGGATGCCGACAAATCTGCATGATGCTATCATGTCAATATGGACCAAAATCTCTGAGGAATATTTCCAGTACCTTGTTGAATCTATGCCACGAAGGGTTAAGGCAGTTCTGAAGGCAAAATTGGGTCTGACCCGGTACTAGAAAGGTGAACCTAATAAAGTGGCCGATGAGTATTTTTATCACCAATTATGACAATTTTCACAATTTTTATGCACAATAAAATGTTGTATGGAATCAAGCAAATTATGGATGAAGATGTCTCTCAGTAAATTGATTCAAAACATTGATGATAAAATTGTAACATTTGGTAATGTATGATATTTATGTGCATTTTGAGAAAATGGCCTTTAAAATATTGATCATAATTAAAGTCTACAGATGTAAGTATTTTAAAAGAGTGACTGACATTCTAAAGTGTATTTTTGATGTTTTCTTTACATCAGACTTAAAAACTCTTAACAAGAAAAACAAAAATCTCAAAAATGACTGGTGCAGTGTCTCACCTTAAACCCTCCCCCTGTCCTGACCCAGTTATTTTCACATAGCAGAATTATCTTTAACCTTTAGCGTTGTGACACATTACCTATGCAAATTTAATGAAATCATCAGTGAATGGAGAAGGTCAAATACCCGCCTCACCCCTCAGATCTCTTACTCCATTTGCTCCAGGAAAACAGCCCTGCATTATTTATCGAATTAGACCCCAGAGAGGGAAAGTTTGCGAGTGTGTGTGAGATGTGCATGGTGAGACACCGAGACACCGCGCGTGTGCCACAGGTGAGGATGAGACACTGTCTGTGTGTCACAGGTGAGGATGAGAGGTTCGGTTGTGGGGAAAAAGTGACGTAAAGCAAAGGAGTGTTTTACACAGACAGATACAGTGCGGGCCTTGCTCTTTTTCACTCACACTCTGTCTTTTCACGCATTCAGCTTTAATGTACAGTGCAGTACATTGATATACTTACTGTAGCTGTACCCTTTTCACATAGTAATATGAAGACCAAAAGACCGTCCTTGAATTAGTTATTTCAAATAAACTAGATTAGATAGGCAAGTTAGGGTAATTAGGAAAATCATTGTAGAGTGATAGTTTGTTTTGTAGACAATCGAAAATAATATTGCTTAAGGGGGCTAATAATTTTGACCTTAAAATGTTTTTAAAAAATAAATAAAAACTGCTTTTATTCTAGCTGAAATAAAACAAATAAGACTTTCTCCAGAAGAAAAAATACTGTGAAAATATTGAAAATACTGTGAAAAATTCCCTGCTCTGTTAATATTTGGGAAATATTTGAACAAAAAAAATTCACAGAAGGGCGAATAATTTGGACATTTACTATATAACCCAGTAAATTACTATGGATATAAAATGATGTTCCTCACACACTGAGGAGGAAGGCATTGAGCCGAAATGTTTGTAGTTTTGTTTCCTAATGAATGTAGAATAAAAGTGTTATAAAGAGAATATTTGAAGAAATGCTGACATCTGTTTCTTGAAATAAGCGATCTAAAAGATCAATAAAGCAGGCTAAGAATTAAGCAACGCAAGAGTGCTCTGCAAACCATACTATTGAAAATAACAGCAATGAGAGAGGACTTTATTTACAAAAAAATTAATTTGCTTTGTCATGACAACTTGAAAAAACATTTGAAATTATAATATTTCACAATTATGCTGTTAATTCCTTTATCATATAACTCTGGTTTATTAGATATGGGATATGTTAGATATTTATATTATAAGATATTAGATATGTGTATATATTTTCCCCTAATTTCTGTTTAACATAAAAATTTCTCAACACATTTCTAAACATAATAGTTTTAATAACTCATTTCTAATAACGGATTTATTTTATTTTATTTTATTTACATACATAATGTTCTACTAAATGTTTTATTTAAATATTGCTTAAGAGGGCTAATAATAATGACCTTAAAATGTTTCAAATAAAAATAAAAGCTGCTTTTATTCTAACTGAAAAAAACAAATAAGACTTTTAAAAATATTATAGGAAATACTGTGAAAAATGAAAAAAAAAAAAAAGAAACTGAAAAAAACAAATATTAATAATCACAGGAGGTGGGGACAGAAAGCTGGTCTTCACCATGCAAAAAAAGTAGCTTAAACTAATACACACACACACTTGTTTGCGTGTCAGGTACACACAAAAAATCATTACTGCTGCTTGTTCAAATTACATGTTTAAAACGAGCTGAACCAACACAATTCTTCACATTTCTTTAGCCAATTTATTTGTAACTTAAGCATTTTGTGTTGGCACAATTTGGAGGAATTGTGGTGGTCCAAATACCTGGTTAGGGGATGTGTATTTCCCAGCATGCTTTGCGTGGGACTGAATTAAGAGAGGGAAATGTTGACTTGTTAGACTTGTAAGAGTTTAATCCTCCCTCTAGTTTGAAGATTTAGAAGATTTTCATGTAATGCTTTGAGTTTTGAGATTTGCATCTTGCAGAAGCAGCCATGCTTTGGGTGTTGGCAGCTAAATTAGCAAAAATGCAGATTGTTGCTTTGCTAAGTGAGTAATAATTGTCCTAAAATTAGTTCTGAGTTCAGTCTCAGTCAACTGTATATGTATCTCATGAAATATGCTTAAAATGGCTCTTTTAGTTCATTTAGGATAACTTAAAAAAAACTAAGAGACTTTGAAATGTACGACACATAATAGACACACATAATATTATCAGACATTTCAGTTTAATTAATAAAAATACAAATGTGTTTAAACTTTTACTTGATAAAATCATGTTGGATCAACTCGTTTGCATTTAACTGTGTTAATAGTTTATTTTAGTTGGTGCTAAACAAATTTATTGGATGGAAATCCTGCCCTCAATTAAATTGAGTTCATCCAATGAGTTATTTTTTTGGTTGTAGGGTGCTGACCTCGTGGACAATATATTAAACAATGTTTGCAAAAGACATCTAAAAGAATTGATGGTGATTACATGCCTTTGTATTCTTTGTTTAGAGGGTCTGGAGCATGTTGAGGAGATCAGGTTGAATAAGTGTATTTATATAGAAGACGCCTGCCTGGAGCGTTTGGGTCAGATAAAGACACTGCAGGACACTGTGAAGCAGATGACGGTAGTTTCCTGTGGCAACGTAACAGATAAAGGACTCATCGGCCTTCATCACCTCGGGTATGACAACAGCATATTTCACTTCAGTTTAGCGCCGTATTGCTGCTCATAGTTTTGTGTGTTTGCCAAACGCTGACAGTGATTATAGGATGTTTATGATCTCATGAGCAAATGTCAGAGCCAGGGCTATGCCTCCCAGAAACACTCTGATATATAGTTTCTGGGGGATAGTCCACCTAAAAATCTAAATTGCCTGTTAGTTAACTCACCATCAGGCCATCTAAGATGTGTTTTTTTTACTTCAGTAAAACATTCATACATTTTGTTTTGGTGATTCATAAGATAAAGGTTAATGGTACTTTGAGACATGATACTTTGAGAGTTAAAGAAACATATACAGACTAAACTAAATGAATACCTGCCACTCCTGATGAAGTGAAAATGATTGGTTTGTTCAATAAATTGAACATTATTACTCTTGCACATTCCTGACAGTCTGGGGTGTGAGTAAATGACAGAATTTTTTTTCCTTACATGTTATCTTTTTAACCCTATATAAAGCATTGATTGAAATATTTATTGGAAAACCCCTGGATTAATTAATATATAAAAACATTTTGTTTTAGTAATCTTCAATTAAAGTCTGACCGTTAGCTTCCGTGTTTGTAGTGTCAGTCCTTCTCTGTTGACGTCAGAGCCACAGAGCTCTTTGACAGCTTGAGCCACAATAATCTTAACCCCGCCCCTCTTAACATTAGTTTGCTACAAGAGAGTGGTGAGAATGGCCGTCTCAGTAACTTCCGGTTCGTATGGACTTTAATTATAAGAGGCTCTGGCACCAGGGAGTTCAAAGAAATAAGTTATAGGAACTAGCATCCAGACCTGGTTTCCCAAGATCTAAATCCGCGGACCGCGAAAGGACCGCGGAAGGACCGCGGAAATAGCATCATAGTGACTTCAGCTACTGAAATCATAACTGTCACCTCTGCATGTGTGTTTCAGGAAGCTGGAGTGGCTGTTTCTCAGTGATCTCCCTGGTGTAAAAGATAAAGATCAGACTGTGGACAGACTCCAGGCTGCACTTCCCAGACTCACCATAGAGCTAGATCTCGCTTAGCCAATCACAGCACATTTGGAAAACCACAACTCTCTCAGCCATCTGAGCAGAGACAAACCCTCTGGCCGATGTCCATCACGGCAACAGTATCCAGGCAACTGAGCATCACAGGGCCGGATGCAGAAAATCAAAGTACCGGCGTCCCATCTGATTAGCTTTTGATTACATTTTGTCAGACTACCCGAGGCAGTTGAACGATGTTATTTTGCCATTATCAATAAATTTTCAGCTGTTTCCTCACACATCTCTTACGAAAAGCTATAGAGTCAGATATATTTTGCTGAAAGATCTTTAATGATTTAGTCTGAAAACAAACAGCAACTATTTAAATTTCCATCTGTTCATTTTAACACAAAAAACACACGTTTGCGAATCACGTCTCTTGGATTTGGCATGTGGTGCAAGTCAGTGGCTCCATTATTAGCACCAGTCGCAAAGGCAACAAAAGGATCATCATGTCCACAATGGGGTATTAAATGTCAACACAGGGTTATCCAGGCCCACACAGATATAGTGCTACAGATTGAAACAAGTTATACTCAACCCCAAACCATTGTTTGTTTTTTATTTATCAAGCATTTTGGCTACTTTGATCATGACTTCACCAACTTACAATTCCATTTAATATGTTTTATGATATACCGCACTGTTTAATTATATATATATATATATATATATATATATATATATATATATATATATATATATATTATAGATTCTGTCTGGGCCTGGTTATGACTTTAGAAGTGATTTTAGTCATGTATATACATTATTCAAACATACAACTATGAAAAAATGTAAGAGACTTTTTGAAAATGCTCAGTTTCTCTGGATGTGTACTGGTTTGCCAATCATATTTGAGTACAGTGTTAAAATCTTATTTAACTTTTTGCTGCAAACTACTGATGAATTTTTTTGCAAATAAACATTACAAATATTGTCATTTAATGTCGACATGAAACAGGAGTTAAGCGTGTCCTTTTCCCCATATGGTGACGTACAGTTGAAGTCAGAATTATTAGCCCCCCTTAGATTTTTATTTTCTTTTTCATATATTTCCCAAATCACGTTTAACAGAGCAAGGAAATTTTCACAGTATGTCTGATAATATTTTTTCTTCTGCATAATGTCTTATTTGTTTTATTTCGGCTAGAATAAAAGCAGTTTTTCACTTTTGTAAAACCATTTTAGGGTCAAAATTATTAGCCCCTTCAAGCACATTTTTTTTCAACCTAGTTAAGCCTTTAAATGTCACTTTAAGCTATATCAAAGTGTCTTGAAAAACATCTAGTCAAATATTATTTACTGTCATCATGGCAAAGATAAAATAAATCAGTTATTAGAAATGAGTTATTAAAACTATTATGTGTAGAAATATGTGAAAAAAATCTCCGTTAAACAGAAATTGGGGGAAAAAAATAAGCAGAGGGGCTAATAATTCAGACTTCAACTGTACATCCAATAGAAATGGTTTCTGAAAAACAAAAAACAAAAAAAAAGCAGTCCGATGCACGGTTTCGTCCTAGGAAAGATGCATTGCTAACAAAATACAGGAAGACTTGAATGCCGGTTTGCACTCAGTTGTGGAGGATTACTGTCCACAGTCAGCAGATGCCTGATGATGACAAAAACGAAGAGCTAAATTTTATAAACAGAATCGTGTCCTATTACTGTGCGTTCACATCGAAGAGCCTCGAAGTTCGCTGTCAGTCTTCACAGCTCCGCCAGCAAGAGCTCAAAATTCACTACATTGAGCTCGTATTTAAAGGGGCCGTTCTCGCATATCATCAAATTAGATACATTCCCACATAAAAAAAAGCTTTCTAGCGTGAAAATGTTGCACGCTTTTTATCAAATACATTTAAATATGGAAGATCAAGTTGTTGCTTGTGGTGTGACTTTGCTCCACTTATCCAATATGTCCATATGTCTGAAATATTCTGAAGCAGCAATACTGTTTTATACTGTTGTTATAGTTAGCATAAGATTCCTGCAATTCGCCATTGACTTATTTTTTATTTATGTTACAGTAAGAAAACATTGCAAATAATTAATAATTGGAAATGCGGCGACTGCAATAATCAAACCCATAGGAACAACAAGCTAACAGCACAGTGTTCTCTGGAATCCACTCAAGCGGTGGACTTCTACATTTCGACTGCTTGCCTCCAAACCGCTTTATAGCTCATTACCATATAGTTGTCTTGATTTCAACTTTCCTCGACACCCGCACCAGCAAAGATCCCATGTGCCGCTAATCGTCGCTGGCTCCCATTGAAAATGAATGACTTCCGGCTACTTTGGCGCTCTCGCTGCCTTCGGTGTGAACGCAGTTAGTTCGAACCACTGCCTCCGGTGAAGGCAGAGCAGAAACAAGACACACCAATTTTCTGGACCAATTTTTTGAAAAGAAAACTTAAATAAAATAATAAAATAAATATGAATAAAATAAATATGAACATTTTACTTAAATACCTAGATAATGCAGTACATCCAAAGAAACTGAGGATTATCTAGCGGTCTTCTTTTCCCCCCTCATAGCCATACATGAAGCATCATTAGGATTTAGAATAAAGAAAAATATCTGGATCTACAAAAAAAATCGTCTCTTCTACAGCGCTGATGTCAGTGTCTAATCAAACTATAAGCACAGCACAACATTTGATTTGAATGTTATTATTGCTGTTGTCATTTTACATGTGACAGAAATGCCTCTGTGAGTCTTTGCTTTGGCAGTGTGACATCATTGTTCTACAGGCAGAGCAGAGCCCTTTGTCTGTCTCACTCACACACACACACACACACAGACACACCAGATGGGAGGTGGATGGTCACATCTCAGGTTCCCGATGAGTCGTCTTCCATCATATGTTGGGAAGATGATAGTTGAATTTGCGCAGGTTGTTGTAGTTTCTTCTGTTCTCCACGGCAGGAAAGACGGTGCTGCTAGCCAACTGAGGCAGATACTGACAATAAAATATTGAAATAAATTAGAGATTTGTATTTAAGTAATTTTATATTAACAGCTTATTTCACAGTACAGCTATTTTCATATACTGTACAGAAGTTTGGGGTTGGTGAGATTCTTAAAAGTTGCATTGAACTGACCAAACATGCAAAAATTCTGAAGTTTTATGTGATATTGTATTATTGCAAAACATTACGATTAAAGATAAGACATGTTTCTAATTATCAATACTATAAACAGCAGTGCTGCGTAATATTATAAGCAGTGCTGCTAGAGAGTCTAGCTAACTGAAGTGCAGTGGTTTACAAGTTTTACTAAAGTGGTTTTACCAAAAAAAACAAAAAAACTAAACACGAAGGTTATTATTACTATTATTATTACTAATTTGCGAATGCTGTTGTTGTTGTTGTTTTTTTTATAATCTTTGATGTTTAATGGCTGATTTAATTGACAACAGCAGTGAAAAGTTGTCCTGAAGGAGTTCTGTCATACTCTACCTGCAGTTTTGTCTGCCTAATCTATTTCAAGCATTATGGTGTTCTTAGAAAATCCTATCAATTACAATAGGGCTTGGACATGCTTTAACCCCCAATGATTCAAAATGTTTGACTGGCCCTTTACAGTATAGTTTAAAGGTGCTGTATGTAAGTTTTTGACTCTTCTAAAGCATAAACATACCCTAATATGTTTGCAAATATTTAAGAAACATGCTAAGTGAACATTCTTGTTTATCTGAAAAACATGCTGAAGTCAGATATTCTGCTTTGAAAATGTGCGTTACGTGGCGCAAGGACTGTCTTTGTTTTGGTTCCTATAACCTGCCCATTGCCAGTTTAGCCAATTATATTTCAGCACCCTGGGTTGCCTTGGAAAAATGTGTATTTCATTCATTCAGTCAGGGAGGCTTTCAAAGCGTGCATCTGTGGCTGAGATGTAACCTCTGGTGGACAGTAGCAGACTCCGAAATGAGATGCAGATTCAGAGCTCCACATGAGGTGGTAATTAATTAGCAAATAATATAAATATTACGAACGTAAACATTAGGTGAGCAGGTTGCACTGTAACCCAATGTCCTAACAACAAGCTATGTGATGAGATACGCAGTGATAAGCAATTTGGCTGTTTGCACCAAACGAAACATGACAAAAATTTAAATACAGCCATTCAGAAGCACAGCACTTACTGCACTCCAGCAAAATGGTAAGGTTTATAATTGAATTAATACATATTAAACCTCTTTAACATTGATAATGTACATGCTGAATCCCTGATATGTGTTGGCTTTCACTGAGTCAGTTCTAAAGTTCAATTTTAAACGGTTTATTTTATTTTCAGGATCTGAGGTGAGCTATCTGCTGCTGCTTTCAGTAGTATGGCAATAAATGTCATGTAAAATGACATTCAAACTCACATTATCAGCATTCAACACTGAATAAAGCACATGAGGTGTACCTGAAGTAAACACTGTCAGCTTTCTGTTGTTCAGCTGCAAGAAATTGAAACTTCTAGTTTCTAAAATATCAATACGAGGTGTTGGTTAGGACAAAAACTTTAGAAATATTCCTTCTATCCTGTGCCGTTGCTTTTTAGAAAATGACTTAAATCAGCCTTTAGGCTCGATTGTCAGGTACACTTCTGTTGATGTTGACAATCTGGCAACTTGCGCTTGCATTTGTTTTAAACCAGGCGTGCAATACCTAGTTCAACCACTGGGTGTCAAACTTACATACTGCACCTTTAAACTATTTGAATGATTTGGTAGTGGTACCAAACTCCACAATTACTGCACACTACAGAGGGTGACATAGGCAAGGTGTGAGTGTTGTAGTAATATTAACAGACCCCAGGTGGCAGGTGTTTGCGTGGCTGCCGTGTGCGTTTCTTGCGGTCCAGTTCACGCGTCACACTCTCGCTCTCCTCACGCAGACTGTCAAAGTAGGGCTGTTCCAGTAACTGCTCACAGGACAACCTTTCAGCCGGATCCATCCGCAGACAACCCTAAAACACACGCAAATGTGCTGACACTGACTCTGACTCATGCAGTGTATGAACATTGTGTGCTTATTGTGTGTTTAACTGACCTTCATGAGGCTCAGTGCCTGGTACGACAAGTTGGGATACTTCAGTTCAAGAGGCTCCTATTCATTTGAAAGTGAGGGTTAATTTTCTAGATCTCCTCAAATGAACATTTGCAGAATAAACATTTGCTGGTCATCTCACCATCTCCTGTGGTTCAGGGACACAAACGCCGCTGAAGAACTGGTTGGTGCTGAACACCTGTTGATGTCGAGGAATCAGCTCACCTATGACCACAACATTAAACCATAACTATTAAATCATCTTTATTTCTATAGTCCTGTTACATTGTATATTGTGTCAAAGCATCTTAACGTCAAAGCCTATATAATTATATTATATATTAGCATACCAGACAGGCAGGAGAGTTACATGCATGTGAGAAAAGAGGTTTATGAATGTGTCTTTACCCAGAGTTTTCCTGATCAGATACAGCTGGTCTACATCAGATTTGCCCGGCCACAGGGGGGCGCCAGAGAGTAGCTCTGCAAAAACACATCCTACAGCCCAGACGTCTACTGGTGGGCCATACTGTGTGTCTCCCACTAACAGTTCTGGAGCTCGATACCACCGCGTCGCTACATAATCTGTGTAATAATCACACGGACCCGCTGGAAAATAAAGAGTGAGGTATTAGATATAACCTTAAAAGTAGAGAGCGTGTAAGGTGAGTGTGTGTATTGCATTTGTTCACGCACTAAGGATCCTGGCAAAGCCAAAGTCGCAGAGTTTGATGACCTGATGTTTGGTGATGAGAATGTTTTCAGGCTTCACGTCTCGGTGGATACACTACAACAAACATTGTCACTTCATTCCAAGAGTCTATTCAAATATCTGATCTAAAGACAGTATTAAGACACTTTACTCTTATTTAGCTGACTAATTAAATAAAATTAATCCTGCCTCTTGTGATAATAACCATATTATTATATAAATATTATTCTATTATTCTATTCAGCTGTTCATAAAACATATACAGGTCAAAGCATGATGTTGGGGATAAATATATATATATATATATATATATATATATATATATATATATATATATATATATATATATATATATATATATATATATTTATTTTTTAATATAAAAAAACCTTGCAATTAGATATTAAAATAAATATTCATAAATAAGCAATAATAAAAAACAAATAATATATAATAATATACACTCACTGGCCACTTTTTTAGGTACACCTGTCCAACTGCTCGTTAACGCAAATTTCTAATCAACCAATCACATTTGTTCTGTGGGCACAAATACCTTGTTGATGCCAGAGGTCAGAGGAGAATGGCCAGACTGGTTTTAACTAATATAAAGGCAACAGTAACTCAAATTACCACTTGTTACAACCGAGGTATGCAGAAGAGCATCTCTGAACGAACAACACGTCCAACCTTGAGGTGGATGGGCTACAGCAGCAGAAGACCACACAGGCTCACCAAAATTGGACAATAGAAGATTGGAAAAACATTGCCTGGTCTGATGAGTCTCGATTTCTGCTGCTACATTCGGATGGTCGGGTCAAAATTTGGCATCAACAACATGAAAGCATGGTCCATCCTGGCTTGTATCAACGGTTCAGACTGGTGGTGGTGGTGGTGTAATGGTGTGGAGGATATTTTCTTGGCACATTTTGGGCCCATTAGTACCAATTGAGCATGGTGTCAACGCCACAGCCTACATGAGAATTGTTGCTGACCATGTCCATCCCTTTATGACCACATTGTACCCATCTTCTGATGGCTACTTCCAGCAGGATAATGCACCATGTCATAAAGCGTGAATCATCTCAGACTGGTTTCTTGAACATGAGTTCACTGTAGTTAAATGGCCTCCACAGTCAAAAGTTATCAATCCAATAGAGTACCTTTGGAATGTGGTGAAACAGGAGATTTGCATCATGGATGTGGAGCTGACAAATCTGCAGCAACTAAGTGATATTATCGTGTCAATATGGACCAAAATCTCTGAGGAATATTTTTCAGTATCTTGTTGAATCTATGCCACGAAGGAGTAAGTCTGTTCTAAAGGCAAAAGCGGGTCCAACCCAGAACTAGTAAGGTGTACCTAATAAAGTGGCCGGCGAGTGTATACTGTAATAATCATAAATTGTTGTTACCAAAAGCTTTAAAATTGCATTCAATATATTGGAAATTAATTAAATTGGTTTTATTACAATTTATTAAAAAAAGTGTTTAATGCAATAATTCTCCCTACAAACTTTAAATACAACAGTGCTATTTACAAGATAATATTGTAAAAAGTATTACTTTTAAAAGTAGTATACTGTAAAAGTAGTATTTTTAAGGAACAATATGCTATTTCTTTACAACAACGTTTTTTACACATCATAAATAAAGAGTTGCTGTATTTTTGTTGTTTCTTTTTTACTTTTTGTGAGGCATTCAATCACAGATTTTAAGAGATTGGTAAAGAGTAGCAACAAGTTTAAAAGTCTTACATTTTGTTTGTGGCAGAAGTTCACAGCCTGAAGTGTTTGCCAGATGATGCTTTTAACCATATGTTCAGGAACACTGAATGAACACACACACAATGGCGTCACAATGGATTTACAGAAACACAAACCAAATTTTCTGCTTCAACCAAGCATTCATTCTTCTCAGTGCTCCTACTGAGCCCTGCACTAACCCTATATAGTGTGTATATGTGCATATATAAGTCATCTTTTGTGTGAGCTTTGTTGTTTCTGGACTTGTAAATCAAGAGGGCGACACAGAAAGAGTTAAATGTTGTTAAATGTTTAACAGCGTCTCCCTCAAGTGCACCACAGAGGGCAAATGCATCCTGCGGTAAACATTCCAGTAAGGGCACACTGGGTGGCATAGCAACAAAAACAATATGACTGTTAGCATGAGAAACAGAGTCAGTTTATAGGTGTGTGTGTTCTCACCCTCGTGGGTATCTGTCCAGCTCATTCAGGACAGTGTGGTCGCAGTACTCAAACACCAGGTGAAGTTTTCTCTTTCTTCTGAACACCTCCATTAGATTCACCAGGTTTGGATGTTTTAGTTGCTGGACACAAAATGTGAAGAAGGGTTTATTTGTGTGCAAATGTATCAGAAAAACGTCTAAACACTTGTAAAGTGCTTCTTATTTACTTCTAATTTAATGCCGTTTTTAGAACATCTGACTGTTTGTCCCCATTTTGCTGTATTGATGAATGGCACAAGTTTGTGATTAACTATAATCTGATTTAACTATTTTATGCATTTTCAGGTTACTGGCTAATTTGTGCAAATTCATACAAGCCGAGATCAGTCAAACGAATATGTGAGATTTCTAAAAGGAGGCACTAAACCCCATCCCTAATCCCAACCGACAATGGGGGATGAACAAATCGTCCTAAATTGCACGAAAGAGATTGTACACATTCATACGAATTAGCCACTAAATCAAAGTTACGAATTGCCATGAGATAACAATGGTTCTCCAGCATGATTTACGATGTTCCGAAGAGAAAATTGTGCTTCAATGAATGAAAGAATATCTGATCATTTGTAAAAATTCACATGACGCTCATAAACGTACTTATTTTTTTAGTGACTAAACACTGGAGAATTTAACATATTTGTTATGAATTTATAGCTTAAACTTTTTTTATTTAATCAAAACAAATATGTATTTATAGACGTAATTGCATATTAAAATGCATACATGCATAAATATTTAAATAGTAATAAAATAACCCAAAATGAAAAAACTTACTTTTTTTTCCAAATGTTTTTTTTTTATTCTGTTATTTTAAGAGTCTTAACAACATTTACTTTAGTGCAAACATCTGCAGAGTTTGAATACTTCATAAAAAGTAAATATATTCAAGAAAATACTACAATAATGTGAAAAGCTAGCCAGCAGCTAGCTCTCAGTAACTCTCACATGGTCGCCCACTGAAGCTAAGCAGGGTTGTGCCCGGTCAGTACCTGGATGGGAGACCACATGGGAAAGCTAGGTTGTTGCTGGAAATGATATTAGTGAGACCAGCAGGGGGTGCTCAACCTGCGGTCTGTGTGGGTCCTAATGCCCCAGTATAGGGAAGGGGACTCTATACTGCTCAGTGAGCGCCATCTTTCGGATGAGACATTAAGCTGAGGTCATTAAAAATACCAGGATGTCTTTCTAAAAAGAGTAGGAGTCACACTGGTGGTGGATGAGGAGATTCCTCCCAAAAATGTGCAAAGCGATTTGAGTGTCCAGAAATGCGCTATATAAATGTAAGCAATTATTATAAAACATGCAGCTTCATATCTTATCAATGAATGAATATTGAATATAAAAGCGACAATAAAGAAAATATAAAAATTTAAACAAGAAAACTAAAAACATCAAAATATAACAAAGCAAAAATGCTGAAATTCCAACAGCAACAGGTCTCCATCCATCCCAGAATAAATCTTAGAACTATTATGGGTTAAAATTAAACAATCACACTATAACAAACTTAAAACAGGTAGTGTAAATAATCAAATAAACTTGAGCACCTTTTTTTATAGACAATATCACACACACTTGAAAGCTGTAGTCATTGGTATAGTAACCTCTGATATCATGCTTGGCCTAATTAAAGAAAAAAAAAACATCCTCAGGGGAGTGGAAGGGAACAACAAGAATATTTATCCATTCATCCATTCATGCATAACAGAGTGAAATTAATTGGTAATCCAGTGTTGGCTGCCAGGTCAGATCTTCAAAGCCACAGCCTCACTCTCAGCTCAAAGCAAAGAGTTTGCAAATCATACAAGAGCTCCAAACACTGATATTAAAACATCCTGCTGCCATACAATCACTAATGACACAATAACACCTCTGAGAGTCATTTTTAGGGCACAAATAAAAACTGCACAAAACAAGAATCAAAAGGACTTGATTTCCTGCAGAAACAACATTTTAAAGCAGTCTAAATTGAAAATTTTAAGTGTTCACCTTCAGCATGCGGATTTCTCTGAGCGCTATTTTCTTAATGATGGGATCATCCTCAGACTCCACAAACTTCTTGATGGCAACAATCTGTCCAGTGTCTTTATTCCTGCACTTGAACACGACGCCATATGAACCTTCACCGATCTTACTGATCTTCTCATACTTCTCCATCGCTACAGCACGACAAGCTTATGATAATGTCTCACCTTAATGATGATCTAGTTGTGAAACCTGAAACAAAATATGAAGTTTGTTAATTATATATATATATATATATATATATATATATATATATATATATATATATATATATATATATATGGAGCAGTTGATAACAATGTAGTTACACTTTATTTTATGCCGTTACTATAGTAAATGTTACTTGTTACCAAAAATTCATTCTATGTATAGGGTTACATTTTATTTTAAGGTGCTCTTGTTACACTGTAATTATACACTTACGTAGTAAGCAATGTACTTACTATAAGCTTAAGATGTACTTGTGCATAATTTAATGATAATACTACAGTAAGTACATGGACCAAAGACACAGAAAGTGATATGCATATTGTTTGGGGCCTCTTAAAAAAACATTTAAGGCATCTCGTACTCATAACGTGCTGGTTGGCATTACTGTTACTTGTCCCGTCTTGTCTTATTTGCACTAAATGTTGCACAAACCACACTTTTGCGCTCTTATTCTTATTTATTTTTATTTTAGTTAATCTTATTTAATTTCATTCACTAAATGTTTATA
Organism: Danio aesculapii; assembly: GCF_903798145.1. Classification (NCBI taxonomy): domain Eukaryota; kingdom Metazoa; phylum Chordata; class Actinopteri; order Cypriniformes; family Danionidae; genus Danio; species Danio aesculapii. The sequence goes on along the minus strand of NC_079447.1, from coordinate 16,719,944 downwards.
GTAGTGCACAGTCCTGTCTTATGTTGTCAAATTATGTTGTTTGATAGCACCTTGGTCCTGGAGGAACATTGTTTCACTGTGTACAACACTGTATATTGTTGAAATGACAATAAAGCCAACTTGACTTGACTTGATCTCTACATTGATGAATTAAGGCTGCTCTATGCCTGCTCAAAATTCAGTGTGAAAATGAAATGCCACATTACACCCATTTTAAATTACACCTGTTCAGACTGACCTCAAGTATCAAAAGTATACAGTTATAATTGTTGTATCTGTAGACACCTAAATTCAGCTTCAGTCACCTTTGCAAATATAGATGGTTGAGGGGCTCTATCATTTAAAATGGCATTTAGATGTATTTCGTTAAACATTGATATATTGCTTAGATGTTACTTAAATATATTTATACAACAATTACAACAATATACAGAGGCTGAGGTAGGTTACAGCAGGCTTAATTTAGTCAGGCTTTGATGCAGTATTACTGTCTTTACACTGGATTGTGAGCAGGCACAGAGATGTCTTAAGTTAAAGCACAAGGAGCATACAACAAAAACTTAATTTTCCTTATGTTATTTTTAAAATGAATATTCAAAGGTCACCATTTTCTTTCCTGGAGCAATTTAGTCTCCAAGACAGCATGTATTTTGAAGAAAAGTCTTCCTCGTAGTGAAAGGAAGCTATTGACATTACTATTATGTAACAAGACTGTGTGGTCAAGATCATTTCTTGCTTAATGCTACTAGTTTACTACTCTAAAAGTAGCAATTAAACTGTTAAGTTTATAGTGTTTAACTTTACTACCAATGTACACTATACAAACATCCTAACTTGTGTATTAATAGAATAAAGATGAGAGAGCGAGCTTACCTTCCAATGTATCATCAAAATATTCGCTTTACAGCTTAATAAAAACAAAGTCTATAACAATTAGCAAACTACCGAAATAAAATGTATTCAAATTAAGCGGAGAAGTTCCTGTTTGGAGAATCATACGGACAGATATAACCGTGTGTCCGTGAAGATGTGTTTGAGTTCGCATGGAGAAGAAAACACGCTATTTACAAGCGGCCGGTCGCCGTAGAAACCGCGTCAAAACTCCGCCTCCGCCGTGCGCGCGCCTCAGTCTGCACGGCAACACTCTGAAGACACGAAACAATCCGCTCGACCTGACCTCAGATCAGCCATTTACGAGACAGCGGGACTGTAAATCCCTGCGTTTATCGATGAAAAGGAAAATAACGCAGTTGTTTCCACCTGTGGACGCGTAAACTGGCTGTGCGCAAGCGTGATAATAGTACGTGCAGGTGCATAAAGGTGTTACCAAATAAGGTAAAATAAACAGCTCCATCTGTAAGTTAGAGAGCGTACTACAGACCATTTTGACGGATATAAACAATAACAGTGGTCCTAACATATTTCCTGTATAACTTCCTTAGCTTCTGAGAATCCAAAAAGATCTACATATTGATAAATAATGTTTGAATTGAATTGCCACTTGTTACAGTTAGAGATAGTTTAACAACAAGCAGGAAATGTTTATGGACCAAAGACATCACTACATTGAAATGGTCTACAACAATAACTGGAAAATCTACTTATTATAAACATCTATGCAGGTTTTGAGAGGTTTGTACTTGTTTTGACATCTAAATGTTATTTTATTTTTTCCAAAAACCTGTTCACATTGTTCTTGTAAATACATTAGTGTCATTGTACAACCCTATATCCATAACAAACAATGTTTGGGATGTCATACAGTTGAAATCAGAATTATTTGCCCCCCCTTTGAATTTTCTTTTATTTAATATTTCCCAAGTTATGTTTAACAGAGCTAGGTCATTTACACAGTATGTCTGATAATATTTTTTCTTCTGGATAAAGTTTTATTTGTTTAATTTCAGCTAGAATAAAAGCAGTTTTAATTAAAAAAACAAAATTTAAAGATCAAAATTATTACCCCCTTTTAACTATATATTTTTTCGATAGTCTACAGAACAAACCATCGTTATACAATAACTTGCCTAATTACCTTAACCTGCCTAGTTAAGATTTTAAATGTCACTTTAAGCTGTATAGAAGTGTCTTGAAAAATATCTAGTAAAATATTATTTACTGTCATCATGACAAAGATAAAATAAATCAGTTATTAGAAATGAGTTATTAAAACTATTATGTTTAGAAATGGGTTAAAAAATCTTCTCAGTCAGTTTAATTCATTAAAAAAACCTCTAGTCTAGTAAAGCAGGAGTGTCCAATATGTTTACAGTGAGAGGAATTGTGCTAAACAAACAGTGAGTGGGGTCTTCACCCATAAGCAAAAATAAAAAGATTTAAAAAATCACAACTCAGTCTTGTATGTCCAATTACGACATCTGGTATAATCACTTTATCAAATCTGCTCGTTTTGCATTTTCAGGATGTATTTTTGTATTGTGCACACATACAGACCGTCTTTCCTAGTGAACACCTCCAAACACTTTTGCTTTGAGAGCTTTTTACTATTTGTGTGGATTTTGTTAAATAAAATGACTAAAAACCTCCACAATTCCAGTGTTATGGATGTGACATTTGCAGTAAAAACTCAAAAAATAAATTCACATAGAAAGTTTACAGGTGAAGTCAGAATGAAACAGTCTTGAGTATGTTGAAAAATATCTAGTCAAATATTATTTACTGTCTTCATGACAAAGATAAGAGATGAGTTATTAAAACTATTGTTTACAAATGTGTTGAACAAATCTTCTCTCCGTTAAACAGAAATTGGGGAAAAAATAAACGTGAGTAATAATTCAGGGGGGCTAATAATTGTGACTTAGGGTTAGGGTTAACCTAAACCTAACTGTATATTAGCATTATTTTGAAACATCTGACTATATTTTCTAGAACAACTAACCACAGAGTTAAGGGACCAGAAAAATGTCAATCTGCAAACATGTTTTGTACTTTAAATGAGGAAAATAAACATGCGTTATAGATGTGACCTAAAAAGTATGTAGTATTGCAGTCTACAACATACTTGGTAGAAATTCTGTAAATCAAACTGCACAACCCAAAAGAAACAATGATAAAAGGATAAGCGCTGATTCTCTATAGAACAAAAATAATTGACTGTTTTATTTGACATTTTTGCATTTATGAGGAAAACGTGTCGTTATGGATGTGACACATTTCCGTTATGGATGTGACCGATGTAAAATTACCACTTGTGTGACTTTGGTAAATCAAATATAATAGTTTGAAAACATTAACCAAGACAATTTAGAGTATTTCTAACGTACTGTAAAATACTCGCTTAAACAAAAAACGTATTTTGGTGAAAACATGGCATTTGCATGGAATTGCTCATGATTATGTTGAGCATCTCCAAATGCATTCACATGTTCAATATATTTGTGTGAATAACCAAAAAAGATTTTCACAAACACACAAGAAAACATCCCAAAGTGTTAACAAGTTGTCATTTTATTACAAAAGCTGCATACATTACAACTAAAGCAACGGAAACACTTGAGATATCACAGTAACCTCGCATCTCCCATGTTTTGTCATTTTTAAATACAAAAAGAAACATGTACAAAAGTGCTTACACGGTGCAAGTATCGAATTAAACTTACTTTTAAAAGCGGTAACTGATAAAATTAAAATATTACTCAGAAACTGGAGGAAGTAAAAGCTACACACAAAGAAAAAAAAAAATGACCTGCAGCAGAAAAATATTCACTCAGAGTCATGAGGGCGAGATGCTTCACTCGCACGACTCGGCTGAATAAATAACTCTCACTCACTCACTTTCCCAAAGCTCTTCCCATTAAGCAGGCATTAAAAGCCTGACATTTGAAATCCCGGTTAACAAAAACCTCCGAAGTTAATTACGTTTATTAAAACCGTTCCCTTATTATGGCACTTTCTGAGCTGCAATGCGAACTCAATGGTCTAGCTCTGCACCTTTAACATTGGTTTAAATGTTTAGAATGATTACATTTAATAGGGTTAAAAAACAAACGATTATTGAATGCAGAGCTTGCTTGATTTGCAGAAATCGGCTGTTGTTGAACTGCATGATGTTTGATTATGTTTGTTTGTTTGACGTCTGGGGTCTCTGGCAGGTGGGCAGTGTTATTGCATAAGACTGCAGTGAGATTTCGCACTAAACACAGTCTGCTCATCAGCTCAGCTGTGGTTGTCCAGCGTCGGTGTGGGTCTGAAACAAATGCTCCAGCAGCGGCTCAGAGAAGGTGGAGCTAATAACTGTTCTCGTGTCCTGCCAGGATGTAGAGGTTGCTGTAAGCGGTGGGGTTATCCGTAGGCCGGCTCTCCAAAACAACGACCCTAAAATTGCACAGATGCATTAACTACACAAATCCCATAAGGGGTGGAGGAAAGCGGCGATGATGCAAGTGTGGAGGGGTTGTGTGAGGTTGGTGCGAGCGCGAGGCTGGTCGTGTCCTCAGCAGCAGGCGGCAGATGAAATTACAGCACACAGACACCGGCCTGGCACTGCCAGTGTAAATAAAATATGGAGATCTCAGAGGGAGAGTGAAAGAGAAAGACAGCATGTGCTAACGAGGGTCTTGAGGTGGTACAGGGCCATTGTGAGCGTGGTGTCGATGTATGATGACACTGATATGTTTCTCTGACTCAGAGAAACATGCGGTAGTCAAGTAAAGCTCTGATTATACCTTAAAAAAGGAGGTTTTGGAAGTCAATTTAATGCTGCTTTTATTTCTGTTATTGTATTCTGTTATAGTGGTTTTAAATGCAAGTTTTTTTTATTGTTAGTTCTTTTATTAGTGTTGTTTTTAAATCACAACTCTCAACGCATAATGCTTAGTTAAACAATAAAGATGGCCGAGACAGCCCTTTCTAACATTTGCTGATCTTGTACAATCTTTTTTTGTGTGATTTGCAAGCTACTACTAAATATAATGTTTTGTAGCTGACAAATGTAAAGGGCAAAAAAAAATAAAAATAAAAATAAAGTAAATTAAAATTAAAATGAATATAAATTAAAATATAAAATGAAATTAAAATTAAATTATTATATAATATAAATGAAATTAAAATAAAAAATATAAAATTAAATGAAATTAAAATTAAATTAAATATAATATAAATGAAATTAAATTAAAAAAATTATTAAAATTAAAATATAAAAATATTAATTTTAATGAAATTTAAAAAAATTAAATATAATATGAAACTAAAATATAAATTAAAATTAAAATATAAAATTTAATTAAATATAATATAAATGAAATTAAAATAAAAATATAAAATTAAATAAAAGATTTAAATAAAATATAATATAAATGAAATTAAAATAAAAAATGAAATTAAAATAAAAATCTAAAATTAAATACAAAAATTAAATAACGTTAAATATAATATTTATATTATATTAAATATAATAAAATTTAAATAAAATGTATAATAATATAATATAAATGAAATTAAAATTTAATATAATATAAATGAAATATAATGAAATATAAATATATAAAAAAAAAAATATATATATATATATATATGTATATATATATATATGTGTGTGTGTGTGTGTGTGTGTGTGTGTGTGTGTGTGTGTGTGTGTGTGTGTGTGTGTGCTTAGTACTGTTCACTTATTTTTTCCACATACATTTGATAGTCAAAGTGTATGTATGTGTGTGTATGCTAAAAGCTAAAATATAAGTTATGTAGCCCAAAAATATATTTTTGGAAAGGAAAAAATGAAAATGAAATCTATGCACTACTGTTCCAACACTTAGGTCAGTAAACTTTTGTTTCTTTTCTGCATTAATTTGATCAAAATTCACAATAAATATATTTATTTACTTTCTATATTTAGTTTATATTAATCTTGCTAACATTTTATATTTGCAATGTAAAATTAAATTACATTTAAAACAATATAATGCGCATACACCTTTAATTTATTTTTTTGGTTTTTAGCAATATTAATTTTGTAGGAAATGACTGGCCCAGCTGGGACAGAAGAACAAAACATCGTCGTTGAGCCTGTGTTGGGCTTTGACAGACCTAATTTAACCCTGTACGTCACACAAAGCTCAGGTCCCCCTCATAAACCTGACCCAGGGCTTCCCTCACTATAGAAACAAACCCAGTCGGAACACCACGTTCTCCCGGTTGGCTTTTTTCCTACTCATGTCTCTATTTCTGTCCACCGCATGTGTGGAATTAAAGAGGCTGCATGCAGAGTTTCAGAGAAGATGTGAAGGCGGAGAATAATATTTCCATGATATAACAGAAGAGGAAAAATAGAGATGATGTAAAGCAGCAGAGAGAGACAGAAATAAATAATGTTCAAGATATAACCTGTCAGATCCCAGGAGTCTGAACACTCGGCTTGGGTCTGAAATCTCCTGTGTGACCTGCGGAAGAGCAGAAGACATTCTTTAATAAACAAATGTATACTGCCACATATAAAGTCCTGGCAGAGATCATACTTTAACACCTAAAACACACATTTTGAGACTCAAAATTGATTACTGCAATGTTAACAACTGCTGAATGCACTGGATCTGGAACGATGTAAACCCCCCAATGTTGTGTTTTTTATTTATTTATTTATTTATTTTTCTATTGTTTTTTATTTCATGTCATTAAAAATCTATTTTTGAATGTAAAATGTCAAAAAAAATTATCAATAAAAAATAAATTAACAAAAAAATGTAAAACACACACATACATACATACATAAAATTAGGGTACATTTTTTAAATGCGAAAACAAATTAGATGGTAAAACTGACTGTTCCCCACATTTGAAAACTTTATGCAAAAATAAATATTTCTATGATGAATTGCTACATATTCATTTTGTATTTTTAAAGTTGCTCTATAATGAAAATCTGGGTATACCAAGGCAAAGTAGAATAATAAAAGTTCAGTATATGGAAATGGGCATACTGTGAGCCTCAGACATTACTGTTTCCTCATTTTCACGTAAATTTCATGAGTGTAAACAACGGGTGGGCAATGGGCCAATTAGAAGACAAAACAAACTGACGAGACTCACGAGCCACGCCCTCCACATTTGCATGTATGCCTAATTTGGGTCGTTCATCCCTGACCTGACGAGCAGCCATGTTATCCAGCTCTGAGATCATTACTATGCACGCCTCATTCTGCGTTTGATAGGCTACAACATTTTCTAGTGAGACGACAGTGATCATTTTCCTCCCTTAGTTATTTTAAGCATATATTTCACTCACTATGTATGTGGGCCTTTTATTTTGAAAACGCAAGCACCAAATTGTTTACTGTGCATTACTGGGCAATGACAGCAGGAGACCTGTTTTAAACTCACCTCAGGATGCAAAATTTACAGACTACACGTTTATTCATCTCCACTCCGAAGAGGCATAAGGCATGTTTAGTTGCATCTTTTGTTAATTTATCATGCTAACTGTGAAATTTGACCCGTATGTTTCAACAAACACTCAAATGTCATCTGTTCATGCAGAGGTTGATATCAATTCCTGGCTGTGTTTTCTTTAAATATAGCTTCAAAATACAATGCAATACATCTCCATCACTCTCTTTTGTAAAGTTTAATTAAAATTTAGCCTTTATCCACAACAGATCTTGTAAGCAAAATAGGTTAACGTTACTCTGATTGGGTTAATATTATAGGATTCAGCATACATCATACTGTGCGTGTCTATAAGAGCGGCAAGTCAGAACAAAGCTCATTAATATTCATGACACGAACAATATATGGTCAATCATGGACCTTCTGATTCTATGGGTATTTTATGGAGTAATAAATGAGCTTATAAAACCGTTTCTGGAGATTTATTTTAAATTACCGAGGCCATAAACCTACTATGTAGATATCATAGAACAACTTAACCTATTAAACCAATGCAGTATATGGCACCTTTACAACAGTGATTAGAGACATGTCAGAATGCTATACAACATTTAAACTGATTGGAGTTACTTTTCTTTAAATCCCTTTTCTTTCCAGGTATATGCCTGTCAAAATACAACATAGACTTATTGATCGTCAAAGACCCCAACGACCTACTCAGGCATCAATCCCATTGCAAAAACTTTAAACAATGGCTGACAATATAACACACACGTGTCATGTTCACAAACTACAACAAACGCTAATGCAGGTGCACCACCTGGCAGGTAAAGTTCAACACACACACACTCTTTTGAGGGGTGTAGGTGCCGAGGGCTTTTCATTGGAGTCAGAGAGGAGAAAAACAGCTGAATAATTTAATCCGTTACTCTCTGGCCAGCTGGAGCTTTCTGATTGTACATGAATTTTACATCATCCATCACACCCTGTCATCTGTGCCACACACACGATCATATGTCATAAAGACAGTGCTTCACCTCCAGAAGACCTCTGGCCTTTTATTGTTACACACTTACACAGCCAAGACTCAAGAAACTAAATCTTACAATACTTATGTTACAATATATACACCCGATATGCAACATTAATATCATTTGAAGGGTTGAATGTATGAGTACAAAGTAATACGAGGTAAAACCATCTGCTAAATATTTATGTTTATTGTTCAAAATATTAACATTAATCAGGGTTCCCAAAATTCAGACTTTTTAAAGCACCGTTAATTTTAAATCAAGAAATGTTATTTACTGTACTGAACATTTCACTTACAATTTACATAAAACTGTCAGAGAAATTTGGACCGTTTAAAAAAAGTCATGTTTAAAGAACTTTAAAATGCGGTGAATTCAATACTGGTAACATTCCAAAGTGATTTCTGAAATACTGATCAAACCTGCATTATTTGTCAGTGTTATTGTACAAGATTTAAGTTGAAGATTTTTAATTTAAGAACTTCTAATTTTTTTCATTCTGTTATTGACAGTTAAGTACAATTGTTGACATCAAACCTTAAACAATTTTAATTAAAAATTCAATTCAAGCACTTTCAAGGACTTGTTTGTTCTTAAGTACTTTCCAGGCCTTGAATCTATATGGCTGAAATTCAGATACTTTTAAGTACTTTCAAGAAGTGTGGGAACCCTGATTAATGTTACAAAGTTTAAGCAAAGCTTGGTTTTTAGGATTTCTGAGTTCACCAAGGCTAGCGTTATTTACAGAAACATTACAGTAAAAACAGTAATATATATCACAATATGAAATATTACCACAATTTAAAATAGCTGATATCTAATTTTAATATATATATATATATATATATATATATATATATATATATATATATATATATATATATATATATATATATATATATATATATATAATTATACTTTTTTTACTAATAGCAATTATTCTAGTATTCAGTGTCACATTATCCTTCAGAAATCCATCTAAAATGCTGATTTGCATACTACTATCATCAATGTTTTACATTTATTTATTGTCGATACTGTGGTGCATTAATTATGAATTATTTGATGAATAAAATGTTCAATTGAGAAGCATTTGTTTGGATTGTAACAGCATTAATGAGGATAAAAGATAAGCAAAATCAGTATATTAGACAGATATATATATATATATATATATATATATATATATATTTAATACTATATATTATATATTTTTTTAACATTTGCATGATGCATTCATTCTGAATTATTTGATGAATAAAATGTTTAATAGAGCAGCATTTGTTTGGATTGTTATAGCATTGATGATGATGATAAGAAAAAATAGTAAGCGTAAATCAGTATTTTAGATGAATATATATTTATTTTAACATTTATTTATTGTGGAAAGCATTATGCATTAATTCTGAATTATTTGATGAATAAATTGTTCAATAGAACAGTATTTTTGATTTGTAACAGCATTGATGATGAGAAGAAATAGTAAACAAAATCAGTATATTAGACAAATATATATAGATTTATTTTATACATTTATTGCTGAAAGCATGGTGCATTCATTATAAATTATTTAATGAATAAAATGATCAATAGAGCAGCATTTGTTTGGATTGTAACAGCATTGATGATGATAATAAGAAAACATAATAAGCAAAATCAGCAAACTAGACAGATTGTAAAAAATTTTAAAGCCTTAACCACCATGTTATGAGATCTAGATTCTTTCCGTGCATAAATAATAGTATGATATTATATATAATAAGTGTAGTAAGTTCAGTATAATACGTTCTTTAATTTGTTTTGACAGTTAATTACAGCCTGCTGAAATTGATCAGGTGTGTTAAGTGACAATGGGTGATGAGGTTTACCTCATTTGATTTGAAGTTCTTCCCCTGCATCCCATGTTTCCAGAAGGCCAAAACACTGTCCTGGAGACACACTGACACAAATACACAGAGATATAAGCTTACACACGCACACACACACACACACTTACACAACAGACTTAAAGGTCCCGTGATGTGCTTTGAAATGTGGATTTTTTTTATTCGATGTTTGATGTTATTTCAACTGAAACATGAAGAAATACAGTAGCTCCTCCCCTTCAAAAAAACAGCCAATAGTGTTTAGTTATTATCACAGCTCTGCCAGTAAGAGTGACTGAGCTCAAGCGCATCAAATGACAAGCAAATAAGAAGCGTCTTAATGGGGGTGGGGCATTTCAGACACTAAAGAGCATTTGATTGGTCAAGATTTGATTAGAAACTGAAGTATGAGGTGACATTAAATATTTGATTCATTTAGGCAAAAGTGAAAAACTGCGAGCTTTGGATGTTTATATCAGTTTTATATTTTCCAAATGTGAATTTTGTCACTGTTTTGGAGCACCCTAGCTTATAGATCTCCTTAAAGCTAACAGAGTGAAACTAACATCTGAAATGTTTTATTTAAATTTCACGGGACCCTTTAAAGCCCATTACATCCGAATGAATCAGAAGTCAATCTCTTACCTACGGAGTCAACACAGAAATCAAAGCTCAGCTCAGATGCCAGTTTCTTATTAGACTTCAGCTTTCCATGCAAGTTCACGATTTTGACGTTCTCTAAACACACAGCATTAGAGACATGACAACATTAGCAATCTTCAATAAAATCTGTATTTGCTGTGTTTGGGTAGATTCAGTGTTGGGTCACTCACTGTCCAGGCACACAAGTACGGTGTCTCTCTCCAACTGCGTCACGTGGATTGCATCAACCTGGTTACCACCTACAGCCAGACAAACACACACATACCAAAGCGTTTGTTTACTAGGCTCATTTGACTACTGAATTGGCAAGAAACTAAATCTTGCAGACAATGCATAGGCTATAATATACAGACATATGACACCTCCAACATTAATATCATGGGTTTGCAATCCATTTATACACCTACTTGCTTTGTTTACCAAATAAAGTGAATCTAATTGGATTTGCATTGTAAACATTAAATAAAAGTTAAAAAGATATTATTTTTTATTTCACATATTAAAGGTTTTATGATACTCCCAAAATAATTCTGAAGATATCCACAGTATTACCAAAATTCTCTGCAGAAATAGCAAAAAATGTCCGCAGATTCCGTCTGGCCCTACCAATAATCTATAAAATATATTCTTTAGTGTTTTCCTAGAAGCAGAAAAAACCACATGTTTTGAACAACTTGATGGTGAGTAAATCTTTATTTTTGAGTGAACCATCCCTTTAATTTATCCAGAATCTGCAGCTTCAGAAGCATTTACATGTATTAATTTACCAGACGCTTTTAATCAATATTTATATATTTATTTAGAGGAATGCACAGATCTCGATACTTGGATCGGATATCCGTTCGATACTGCATATTTTTGCTGGATCAGGTATCGGCCAGCTGGTACCGACACAAGTGCGATCTTGCGCAAGCGCTATATTCTGTGTAATTTATAAGCCAACAAAAGCCATGAAGGCAGCCTATTATAAGGCACTAGAAAGTTGTCATGTAGGCCTACTATATCTCAAATGTTCTGAAGCCATTCTATAGTTTAATGTGAAGCACAGATGAATATTCACGTGCTTAAATTCATGTTCAGTTCAGCGCTTCCCTCCGTTGCACCTGTCAATCATTCATTTACAATTTAAACTGCGTGTTGCGTTCATGACAACACGAAAAACTTTCTTCAAGACAATTTGGTCCTGTTAGTTTAAATAATCAGTGGAGAAATGCATTTAGCATTGCATTAAATGGGTTAATTTTGACCTGCAACAAGGAGTTCATTGCTGTTTCTAAATCATGTTGCGCTGTATCTGTTAGATCAGCAGATAGCATTCGCAATACCGGAGTAGAAAGGGTTATTACTTGCTCTTCACACACAAAGTAGGCCTACCTAAAATTTTTCATTAGAAATTGCTCAATAATACATTGGGCAGAACCTCAACACATTGATTTCTTCCCTCTGTGCTGCTGTTTTGAAAGTGTCCGCAGATACAGGAGGGCTGCGCGCTGTTTCTCAGATGCATCAAGCACTTCATTCATGCATCCAGTTGAGCAGACGCGATGTGCGTTGCTTCGTTAGATTGTTCTCACGTTGAGTTTCTGTTCTCTCATCCTTCCGACTCAGTTTATTCTTCCGAGGGGAATACTTTAAGTGCTGTGAACAGTATGTAAGGCCTGGCTCACTGTGGTCAAAGTAGTAAGTAAATTAATACAAGTGAAACTGAGGGCGCAATATAAATTTAATATGTAAAACTTTAGTAAAAGGAAAAGTTTAGTTTAGTCTGTGTCAAACCTGCAGGAAAATATCAGGCTTTGCTGAAAGGCTGCTTATTTTACCATCGATTAGTGTTAATAGTGGTAGCCTATTGCAGATTTCAAAGGAAAATCTTATGATTAAAGAAGTAAATAAGCTGGACCACAACAGATCAATGTCATCAGTTTACAGCAAGCATCATGTTTTTTTAGTTAGATTGTGTCATCTGTCATATACAGTGGGCCTATAGGTCTGTTATTTTTACTAAAGCTATATTATTTAAAATTATCTCCAGAACTATAGAAACTGTATTATGTTTAAGAAACAAAAAGAGAAAAAAAAGGCACAGTATTGGGATCGGATCTGTATCGGTCGATACTCGGATCGGTTCCAAAAAAATGGTATCGGTGCATCTCTATTTATTCATCCAGAATCCATTTATTTTATTTTTATAGTGTCTTACAAATGAGGTTTACAGAACCACTTAAGATAACCAGAGAGCAGCAATATAAGATGATATGACAAGTCTTAGTTTAGCCAACAGTGAGAAACAGTGTATCTCCCACAGGTGGTTTTGTCAACGCTACTCACCTATGTGAAGCACACTCAGAATTGCAAAATGTTTTTAAGAAAGTGTCTGGTGCATATGGAGAGAAAAATGGCATCTCCCCTATGCTTGTGTATGTTGTACCTGATCCGACTTCAGTGAACCAGGAGGAGCAGGAATTGAGGTTGATGGTCTGAAAGCGAACCACCTGCCCCGGCTCTGAGCCCTGACTAACGGCCACACACACCAGAGGATACTCCTGCTCCGGGACCACGAGCATCTCAAACACACGCAGAGGACTGGGCAATGGGAAATCGAAGTGCTGCAAAGAAGAGGAAGATTAAAACACTTCATAACCCAATATGCCATGATTTGTATTTGAACCATTTATGTTGATGTTCGTCCAACCTTTATAAGCATGAATCTCTGCATGGGTTCGTACCACTGCAGCAAAACAATCCCAGACAGCAAAGCTCCGCAGAGATACTTGTGGCCTGTATATGGGTTCCGCACTGACAGAAAGAGAGCAGAAAATCTAACTCAAGAGTGTGCGTGTGTGTGTGAGTGTGTGTACTGAAGTGTGCGTTTAAAGCTTTACCAATGCAACACTTGTGGCATCCCTTGGTGTCTGGGATCTTGGTGGTAAGAGCAAATCTCCTGTGAAGCAGGAATTTTATGGTAAATTATGCAGAATTGTTTGCAACTAGCTCTAAATTAAACCAAAATGCTACACGGCGTACCTTAATAATTAATACTTTTAAAATTAGCATGTATATGTATAAATACAAAACAACAAAAGTTAATTGCCATTGCTGAAACAGATCTGTGAGACAGATTGCTTTAGAATAGGGGTGTCAAATGTACGGCCCACAAATGGTTTAATATGGCCCACGGGTGATTCTGTGAAGTATAAATATGAGCTGCAGTTTTTGAATATATATCCAGAAGCCTGAATCAGCATCAGTATGACAGCCTGCTCAGAGAGAAAGACCACATCTATGCCCTGCTATACCAGAGTGAGGTGTTCTCACAAGGAAACGTGACTATTTCACATTTTGTCAGTTTAGTGGCTTATTCATACAAGTTTAGTCATACAAAAATGAAAATAAAAAATGGAAAAAAAGGAGGCATGGCACCCAAATATACCCTAAACCCAACCATCATTGGTGGATAAGCAAATTGTATGAATGAGATTGTGCGAATTCATATGAATTAGTCACTAAATCAAAAAGTTACGAATTGCCGTGAGTTTGTGTTGTCCTCAGGCTCCAGCTTTATGTTTTAGGTTGATCATATTAAAACAAAGAAAACAATCTGAAGTTTTCCTCCATGTGGCCCCTTAAGCTAAAATGAGTTTGACACCCCTGATTATAGAAGAAACTTAAATAAGTAGCAAAAGTACTGCAAAAAAAGTAAATGAGAATATGTACATGTGACATTTATTAAAACTGAAGGAAATAATAGTTAATTCAATATTATTTATTCATTCATTTTCCTTCAGCTTAGTCCCTTTATTCATCAGGGGTCGTCACAGTGGAATGAACCGACAACTTATTCAGTATATGTTTTACACAGCAGATGCCCTTCCATCTGCAACCTAGTACTGGGAAACATCCATACACACGCATTTACACACATACACTACGGCCATTTTAGTTTATTCAATTCACCTATACCGCATGTCTTTGGACTGTGGGGGAAACCGGAGCACCAGGAGGAAACATGGGGAGAACATGCAAACTCCACACAGAATTGCCAACTGACCCACCCGGGACTCAAACCTGCGACCTTCTAGCTATGAGGTGACAGGGCTAACCACTAATGCTAATTCAATATTAATAAACACTAAAATGCATATTACAATAGCAAATGGCAGAGGCACAAGTATATCTCTAGAGCCTAGTCATATAGATAATAACAAAATAAAAAAAATAAATTTTTATATATAAATGTTTAATATTTATCTGTTTAATTGAATGTATAATGTGCTCCATAATATAATCTTTAAAAATAATATACATCTCTGAATGTACAAGTACATAATTTTCCCCAATTCTTTGGGCTGGTGTATACTTAGGACCAATCCCAATTCTACTTTTGTACCCCTACCCCTTGGCCCTTGAAACAGAGTGTGGAGAGAAAGGCATTCAAAATCTACCCCTAAGAAATGGGACAGCACTACAACACCTGCACACGTCATCAGATGTCATCGCGATCTCTTACTTCATATGAGATCGACGATAGCGACTGCTGTAGTTATTCCAGTTGTGCTATTTTTTGGTATTTATCTTCAGGAAATCATGGGTATCATGTTATCATAATGATATAATTTGGCAATAACATCGTAACTGTACTGTGCATTTACACCATGGCCATATTCATCTATGTAAACACACGAAAACAGCATTAACGTTATACCAGACACTGTAAAAAGGTCATTCCCAGCCACTAGACTTTTCTGACAGGGTATTCGGGTGTTTTCGAGTGTCAGAATGTTGTGGGACTGCTGTACAAGAGTTATTGTTATGGATTATAGATAGTGAAATTAGCAGTTATTATTTTAGCATTTTTTTAAAAGCATAACGATAAAACACGAACGCCGTTATCAATGTATTAAAACATGTACTTGTTGGTTGTAAAAATTCCTAATGACAATAAAAACTAATTTGTGCATTTCCCTACTTTCGTGTGTAGCCATGATACTGTTGTAGCTGGTGTATTCTGTGAAATTTTATTACCCCTTGGTTTAGAGTGTGGTCCTGAAAAATCTACATTTCAATGGCTCTCTAGCCCTTCCCCTTAGCTATACGCCTTAACGTGAACGCGCAAAACATGGGGTAGGGGGCAAGGATTGAGATTGGGCCTTATTCATTTATACACAGTAATAAAAATGTTTTAATCAGAAATGTTTTTTTTTTTTTTAATAATAATTTTTTAGGGGTTTTTACACCATTTATTTGGATAGGATAGTGGAAGTTACAGACAGGAAAGTATTAGGAGTAGAGAGAGGGGAAGGGTCAGCATAGGACCTCGAGACGGGAATTGAACTCGGGTCACAAGGAGCACCATGGTGCTATATGTCGGCGCACTTAACCATTAAGCTATTAGCACCGACATCAATAATATAATAAATATAAATAGAATTTATATAATAAATAATAATACATTCAATAAGATAAATATAATAAAAATAAATAAATATAATAAAAGAAAATATTTTTTAATCTTATTTAAAATTAGAATGTTTTGACCCTCATTTGTAAGAATTTCTTAAGGAACTACACTTCTAAAGAAAATCTTACAATACTTATAGCATTTATTACTTTTATAATACTACTAAAATCTAAATAAACATGTTGTAAAAAGGGTGCTGTGTGTTTGTACCTGGGCAGTATCTTGTCAGGGAATCTGTGGGTGTGAAACTGAGTGGCCAGTCCAGGTTTCCTGAGCTGCTCAAACAGCCCAATCAGATTATGCGAATACAACTGAAACGTCTTCCCTTTAAATGAGAGATAACACACATCACACGCAGGGCAAATGACCACACACAGGACATCCTACGCATTACACAACTCGTGACGTTTGTGCTGAAGAAAATGGGAAACAACAGTCATTACACCCTGCACGAAGACAAGCTCAGCTGTGTAGTTACGCAAGTTGAACCCAAATCAGAATCAGAGTAAGAATGAGCCCAGAAAGGTGATGTGATATTAGCTGTGTGCGTGTGTGCCGTACAGGACAGAGGGTTGCCTTTTTACCTTCTGATTATGGTGATTTAGGCGTTAGAAGAGCCAGCAAAGCAGTAAAATCAACCGTGAACACAGAGAGACAGACAGAAAGACAGAAGAGGCCCATGAAGCAACCGCAGAGAATCTCAGTAACAAAGACAGAAAGAAGAGCCTCTCCCATTATTCTAACTCACCTGATAATGACATCAGATTATTATTGATTATGTACAGCCATGTGCACCGTCGGGGAAACAGCTAAAAAAGATCAACGTCGTAGGTTAAGAGTGCTTTTTGGTGCAGTGATCTGTTTGGGGTGGAGGGTAAACGTGAAAAAAAGTTGTACCTGCTCCATGGTGGCTTCATGCAGCTCGTTCAGGTTGAGAGTGTAGATGCCATCTTCAGTGCCAAATATCAGATACTGGTCTAAAAAAAAATTTTTTTTTTTAAAGTTGAATTTGATATTACATTCAATTTTACACCATTTATAAATCTGTGGTCAGCATAAGGCAACGTTCTGACTGCAAGGCTTAGTCCTCAAATCATATTTTTTCTCAGATCTGATGTTTTTGCATAGCTATTCACATTGTTGTTATAAATGTGGCCAATATCAGATTTGCAGTGTGAACATCATGGTCCTAAATTGACCCTCATGCACAAAAGTAGTTACGGACAGCACAAAATGTCTAATTATGCACACAATGTGTATACTGTATAAGGCACGTTGTTAGATTATGCTTAATATGATCATTGCCCTTTTCACAGACAACCGTGGTGTATTTCATGAACGGTAAAGGTTTGTCCTGCTACTACTAATGTGTATTTCGGCATTTGAATCCTAAAATAATTGCGATAGAAAACACTGATCATTTGTGATTTATGACAACTGCGATGCGTGTCTTTCTGACCACCGGTGTAAGTGAACTTATCAAGGGTTAATGAGCAGCCGCAGACTGAACTGTGAAGGCGGAGTTGGTTTATCTCTGTTTGCCGAGTTATTTCATTTTACCTTGTTAGAAACAACAGGCACGTGCAGAAGGGGGGTTTGGGTGCTTTTTTTCTCTCTGAGAGAAAGTTCATCCTTAAAATAAAAGTGCCCCCTCCTTTGCGCATAGATCCCCTATCCGCAACACCCCCCAACGCTCTGCTGCTTCTCAATCAAAGCATGCCCCAATCGTTAACCAGATTGGTTAACAAGCACCAGTTTTGCCTTCAAATTTTTTTTCAGAATGAACCAACTTTCTGTGGTAAAGTAATTGCCCTCTGTGCCCTTCTACTATGCTCCTGAGGAGAAGATGATGTTTGCAGTACAGCATGATGACGCATGTCGCTCAAAGATCATGTAAAAGTCACATGAAATCCAACATAACTGTTTACACTGCGGTCGCAATTCAAAACATCAGATCTGTGTTTGATTTAATACTGCATATGAAAGTGGCACCAATCTGATTTAAAAAGATCAGATTCCATGCTGTTTGGGCAGTTCACACTGTCAAGACAAAAACAGATCTGAGTCACACGTGGGCAAAAAATAAAAATCTGATTCGGGCCACATTTGCCTGCAGTGTGAATGTAGCCTAATTTTCTTTTTTTTAAGAAATGTATTTTTTTTAATTTATCAAGGATGCATTATATGGTGAAGTGACAGTCAGTGATTTTTCAATCACTAAAGCCCCTAAAGTAACGTGCAAAACAAATGATAATAATAAAGACTTTGACGTACTATGACGTGCATATTGTGCATATATGACACTCTCGCGTGTGCATGACATAGACATACACTACCGGTCAAAGGTTTAGGGTTAGTTTTTTAAATTATTTTTATTATTAATTTTATTTAATAATTTAAATTAAATTATTCTGTTCATCAAGGCGGCATTTACTAAATGTAAAAAAAAAATGCATGCAAAAGTCTTCTTTAGGGGCTCTGTAGAATCCCAATATTTATATATACATAAAAAAATATTTTAGTCATCAAATTCTTTTATTTTTCTCTCTGACTCTGTTATTCTCTCTCGTTCAGAATTCTACATACTGCATTAGACTAAGATTATATTTTATTTATTATACATAAAAATTTAAGAGCTTTTTAAATTTAACATCTTTATTTATTAATAACCTTATTATGTAATGTAATGTAATGTGTGTATTTATTTAACGCATTTATTGTGTATGGCCATACACCCAAAGCGCTTCACAATCATGAGAGGGGTCTCTCCACACCACCACCAGTGTGCAGCATCAACTTGGATGGTGTGACGGCAGCCACAGGACAAAGGTGCCAATGCGCTCACCACACACCAGCTATAGGTGGAGTGGAGAGATCGTGATACAGCCAATTCAGTGGATGGGGATGATTGGTAGGCCATGATTGGTAAGGGCCAATGGAGGGAATTTGGCCAGGATAAGTTGGGTAATAATTCAGGAGGGCTAATTGAATTAAATTAAAATAAACAGAGAGTGAGCGAGAGAAAATGTTAATCCTAAAACGATGATTGTTAAATGTACAGTTTATTCTGATCTATTATTTTTTTTACGGATATATATGAATATTATGATATATTGAATAATATATGAGATATTAAATAATAATATGATCTACTGAAAAATCTGATATATTATTTATATATATTTTTTATTTTATATTTTTTAATGAGGCAACTGTTATAAGTGTTTAATTTCTAAATTTATTAACTATCAATACATTACCTTTGGTATCTGGGTGAATCCATGATGTGGCACAGTTAATTTTAAGTGGACAACCGTCAAAAACCTTCGAGAAACAAGCTCCCATCTGCAGATACAAACACAGGTATACATGTCAGCTTATGAGAGTACAAAACAGAACAAAATCTGTGCAAATGCTGACAAATGAGATATTATCATGTAGTAAGTGACGTAAGTGATGACGATGTTACTCACCAAGACTTTAGGAGTGGGCGGCAGGCCATTAATAGCAGGTTTCTAAAAAAAGGGAAAGAAAAATGAGTGGAGGAGCCACATTCTGTCTGCGTCATACTCTTCACAGCATGACACACTCCTACCCACACACACACAGACACACACTTGTACACTTACACTTACAGGGAAATCTTTTCTCTCTTTCCTCTGTGGCCGACCAGGAGGCGACTTTGAAACGTCTCCATTTACACTTCCGTCTGAATCTTCCTCTACAGAGAGTGAGAGAAGAAAAGTGAAACATTCAACCAGTTATTAGGACTTTCTGAAATATGTGATTGACATTCAGCTGTCAAATCTTTGTTCTATTGATCATTATCTATTATAATAATTCAGAAAGGAAACTGTCCTCCACACAATCCCAGAAATAAAGGGGAATTAAACTCTCAGAAATAACCCAGAAATAAACACTCACTGGGGTAGTATCTTTTTAAAAGGAACACTTCCTCATACTCTTTACGAACAAAAATGTTCCAATATTGACCTTTTAGATACCAATGTGTATCTTTAAAAATGTACCGCCCCGGGGACAGCTTTTGTACTTTTATTTCTGAGAGTGCATTGTGCTACATCAGGGATGTACATCAGCCCTGCAGTTTAGTTCCAACTCTACTCCAATACACTAACCTAGAGGTTTAAAACAAGCCTGAAGGACTCAATAAGTTTGATCAGGTGTGTTTAATGTCTTTAAAGCTAAACTGTGCAGAGCTGTGAGTTCTTGTTGTTCTCACATAAAATGATTAAATCATTATTTCATGTCAGTTTACTTGGAAATTGACCACACAACCAACATGATCATGTTAATAACGCTGTTAATATTTTGTGAAATAATGACCAACTAATCAGTCTAGGGTCAGAATGTTTTTTTTAGTTTGTTTGTTTGAAAACAATTAAATTAATACTGTATTTCAGCACGGATGAAGCTGCATTATATTTATCTAAAGTAAAGATGTAAACAGATTAGAGACGGTGAATTTTCTAGAAAAAAAAATTTTCTCATCAAAAAGCTTTAATAAGAATAAGGCTACATTTACACTGCAGATCTTGATGATGATCAATTCCAATTTTGTGACTGTTTCTGATTTTTTTTTATGTCCCACTTACAGTATCTTTTAAAAGTGACTCATATCCTGTGTCTGCATTTACACAACACACGGCAAAGGTACAATGACATGAAGGGGAAAAAAAAAAAAAAAAAAAAAAAAAAGAGCACTGACTGACATCTGATAATAAGAGTGCTCTTTTCTCCATTCCTCTATTTAAGTTTTTTGACGAGTTGTTTTGCTATAATTTATGACAGATCACTTCTGATTTGGCCATACTCTTTTAATTTAGTTTATTTTTTTAAGCAGTGGGTATTTTAATGTCATGTCCATAGCGTGATTTATGCAATAGTTTTATATTAGTTTATATTGTTTACGTGGCGGATGCTCGCACTTGTGCTCTCTCTCTTCGATTAACATGCTTAAATGCACTAACTTGTGCCACATGGCAATATAAAAGCTTTTTTGTCCTTGTATATGAGAATTAAGGTTTGGGACTTAAGTCTGTTCCGAAATAAAAACATCACAGTTTACGTCATTCGCTATCTTTTCCAATCTACCTGCTTACACTGCAGACACGAGGACATCGGATAAATTTCCACATATGAACGAGGCCTGAATCTGATTTGAGTGAATAGAAATCCATGTGATTTTTTTCCTGCTTACCCTACTGAAAAAACTGCTTAAACCAGCCTAAACTAGTTGGCTGGTTTTAGCTGGTCGACCAGCCTGGTTTTAGAGGGGTTTTGGCCACTTTCAGGCTAGTTTCCAGTCATGACCAGCTAAAAAATGACCAGCTAAAACTAGCTAAAATTGCTGAGATTGACCAGGCTGGTTTAAGCTGGACATAGCAGGTTTTGGCTGGCCTCTCAGCCTTGCTAGGCTGGACAAGCTGGTTTTAGCTGGTCATTTTCCAGCCTGGCTAAGACCAGCTAAGACCAGGCTGGAAATGGCTGGAAACCAGCCTGGAAGTGGCCAAAACCCCTCTAAAACCAGCCTGGTTGACCAGCTAAAATCAGCCAACCAGCATAGGATGGTTTAGGATGTTTTATTCAGTAGAGTACACATACATGGGCCAAATTCGATCTGTGCAACATAGGAGAAAACACTTGTAATTGGGTCAATTTAACCATGCAGTATAAAAGCAGCCTTAGGGGCCGAACACACCGAACGCACTTTTACGTTCCAAAAATGTGGGGCGCATCACACTGCCTTTTTTGTTGACAAGACAAAGAGAAGCGCGGTGTTGGTTTCTTATGTCACTAGGCACTGACTGAATCAGCTGCGTATTGTGCATGAGCGCTGCTGTTGATGTTGTTATAATTGTAATATTTAATAATACTGTGATATTCAAGATTTGTAAAGTCATACAGCTCTGGAAAACTTAAAACAGTGACCACTAGTCTCTCCTCCATCTTTAAAAGTCTCTGTTGTCATCTTGAAAACACAAACGCTGCTGTCACCTCAACGGAAACCCCGCCTCTGCTTTCATTTGATTGGAGAATAAAAAAGATGCGACTGACGTAACGCGCTTTTTCTGCTCAGAGTTTACATTTTTCAACTGCGACAGCACGCAACAGCAAAAACGCAAGGCGCAGCAGTTGGTTAAACACAGGCGCACAGGGGGGCATAAGAAGCGCGCAAAACACTCACGGCCGTTAGTAAATCATTCAAAAGATGCGCACCTCAACACAAAGCTCGTTCGATGTGATAGGCCCCTTAGAGTTGCTCAGACACTTAATTTGTTTTCAGTGAATCTGTTATGATAACAGATTATTCAGAATGTCTGCCATTTTGTCCATTATTTTTTTGAAAACAGTAACACAATTTTCAGACAAATGCAAATACCTACATGTGAGTTGTTCACAAAGTCATGAAGTTATGCATATAAACAGGATCTGAAGAATGAATGTGTGTCTTACCGTGGTCTGTGGTGTGTGAGAGCAGTCCAGGGCTGCTGACGCTCACAGACAGATAGTCTGAATTTGTGTGCTCCGCGTTGCTCCCTCTCTCAGGTGTGCTCTGTCTGCGGGCCACCGGCACTGGCCCATTATCAGATCCTGGAAACCGCCGCACCGTCTGACAGCCATCGGCCAAACCGAACTCATCAGACACACTACTCGACCGAGCCTGAGATGGCTGAGGGGCACCAGAACATCAAATACAGGCCAAGACATATAAATATAGCCATGTGTCAATACAGACATTCTCAAAGTTACCTTAGGAGGAAGAGGTGGCGGTGTTCCCTTTGCAAGTGTTGAACTGAGAGGACGGAGAAAAAACAAAACAATGATTTAGTTGCTTGTTGTTTGTGATAAATGAATATAAATTTATACACACACTAGTTTTACTTCTATAAACACATTTACAGTATATTTTATCATTTAAAAAGTGTTGGAGTAAATGTTTTGTGCAATTAAAATTAAACAAACTAAATGTGCAAGACAAGTGTTGAACAAGAGAGATCCATGAGTATTTGTATAGTATCAATATCAAGCCACTTCTTATATATGGTACAGTTCAGCACAGGTCTGCTTGCTTCAGTTTGGTCATCTCTATTTGTATTTCCACTGCAGTTTAGTACCATTTAAAAGTAGGTGGGATTATTGCTATAGTTGCACCACCTCTGCTGTGACATCATCGAAAAACGTGACACAAACCAACCCACAAATGTAATGGATGCAACAAATGAAATGGTGTTCTTAAGCAGTGGCTGCTGCTGAGTACATTTACATTACATGTGCATTCAGACATTTAGAAGGCACTTTTGTCTGAAGACTTACAATTGAGGAGGCATTCAGTAATTCAACACGAAGAGGCAATACACACAAGAAGTGTTAATTATACAAAGGAACTGTCAGTGTTTAGAGAATTAGGTGGTAGAGAAAGGTTTTTATTCTTTTTAACAGAGAGATTAGAGTTCTACAGATGGTTTGTCAAGCCCACTCACCTGTGTGAAGCACACTTAATAAATGCATAGTGTATAATTTTTTGAAAGAATGTGTCTAGTGTTGGATAAAGTGTCAGAGAGATGAAATAATGCGTTTTCTACAGGTGGTTTGTCAAGCCCACTCACCAGTGTGAGGCATACTCAAACTATTTAAATATAGCAAGTCTTGTATCTCTTGTCGAAAATCCAATGACCATCAGGGCTCGCAAAATTTGGTAGCCCGAAGTCCCGGGGCCATTGTTTTTTCAGTCGGGCCACCAAAATCTATTTAGATAGCTCGTCGGGCTTCAGGCTACCAGATTTTGTGAGCCCTGACACTGCTAGTGATGCTGGTTGTGACAATTCTCTTGGACCAGCATTGCATCTATGTCATGTTCTGGAGATAGTACAGCTCGTTTGGAACCTCACCCGAGGTGGTACTAAAAAAGTACCAGGCAGGGATGGGCAGCATTTATGATACAAGTATTTCAAATACAAAATTGTATTTTGTAATTTGTATTTAATAGGGATGATGAAAATGGTTCAATATTTTGTTTCAAAATACTTTAGTGTCCTATATTTTTGTGTTTTTAAAATACTGTGAAATAATTGGTAAGAAGTCTACTGGATGACATCATAAATATGCGGCCTCTGATTGGTGCTTTCTCAGTTATTTGCCTAGGACTGAGATCAGACCAGAAAATTGATTAATACTGAAGGCGGTGGTCAATGATTGGCACATAGATGGAATTATTCAACACACATAAAGAAAACATCAGACAAATGACATAGGTAGGATTTAGAGCAAGGTCACAATCATTGAAAATAGTATACTGCACAATGCTAAGACCAATAATATTTAATGGCAGTATAGTGTAAAATTCATTTGCTTAGGAAATGAGATGGACTAAAATATCAGTCCAAAAACATAAATATGGAGCCTACAGCACATAATCTCAAAGAGAAACAAAGGTTTATGAATAGCTACTCGTGTGCAGGAGTAGAGGTGAATGAGTTGGCAGGGAAGCGTACTTTAACTTAGAGAAACGCTAATGCTGTTAAACATTGTTTACTTCACTAAGTTAATTTAATGGTGAAGGGACTCATCCAATAGGCCTATTGATCGAAGGTTTGTGAAGAAATTTCATGGTACCTCGTAATAGTATTTTGTAGTATTTTTAAAATGCAGTATTTTATTTTGATACTTGTTTTGGCTGCTGTATTTTGTAGTTTATTTTGATACATGTAAACTGAGGTATTTGGTATTTATTTTAAAATACATTTCAATGTGTTTTTATCCAACCTTGGTACCAGGTATTACTGTAGTTATTGGAATGCAGTGAAAATGCCCCCAGAAGTGAGGCATAATGAATTGAACCACTATGCAGTGGTAAAGTGCCTTCATTTTTACAGCATGTATGATATATAATAATTTGTTTGCTTCCTTTTTGTATTTTAGATTATTGTTAAACTTAAGGGATTTGTGAAAGCAGTGAAACTGAAACTCATGCTCAATCTTTGTAAACATTTCATTTTATTTCTGAATTAAATGATAAAATATGACACACTAATAAGAATATTTTTTCTTAATGAAATTTGAACATGGTGCAACTAATTGTACCTAAACATAATAAATAATTAACTTCTTTTCCTAAAAAAAACACAGTATTTTAACTTCAGTAAATGTTTAAAAAAAAGACTGTAAAAACTTACAGATCAACATCCTCAAAAGCATCTTCTAATGGAGCCAAATGACCTCTTCAAAGACACACAAGCCAAACACACAAAAAGAGACAATATTCATGAGCTATTTCATTCATATTTCTGCTGTTTTTGCTTTAGCTAAAGACACTTAACCCCAGTTAGCTCCAGGGATAAACTCATCTGTAGCTTTTATGTAGTTTAATCAGGGTTCAATATTAACCTTTTCCCACAGATGCCAATGTAGAAAAATATTCAGCCATACAACTACAGATTATGCAACATAAAAATACTAAATACTTTAGCTTTTTCCCAGTTATATGGTGATGAGATTGTGAAACCATGCACTTATTTTCTTTACTTCCATTTAGTTCTCTTCAAATGTTAATTTTAAGCCCTTCATGACATTTTCTTTGGATCAGTTAAACAACAGCTACACAAACCAGTTTTTTACCGTATAAACAACTCCTCCTCAACGCTCTTCAGCAGACTCCTTCAGTGGAGGAGTGCACAAAAGAAGAGAGGAAAGGAAAACAGGAGAAAAAAAAGGAAACAAACAAAGAGAACAGTCAAAGTAGAGGGAATGCAGGCAGAGCTCACGTGAGATTCTGCAGAGAGAAGGAAGTGTGCAGACTTGTGGGAAAGAAACGGTAAGATGATGCAGGCGGTTCAGGGAAGTGACTGCTGGAGGTGTTTTCATGCAGACGACAGTGCCAGGAAACCAACTGGTTTATAAAAGACATGATGAATATTTCTAATGGGTACCTGGAGGTGATGGGACCATCTGTAAACGGGCTCCAGGGGGATGGGAAATCATTGTCTTTAGTCACATCCTGTAAAGAAAAAAAAAACTTTCATTTAGTTCATTTAAATAATGCAATTTAGGTCTCATTGTAAATTTGATTTCTGCAATTAATTAATTTACTCATGCAGATTTTTACATAGTGCCCATCTGTCAGCAAGAACAATTAATTAATTAATGTAGACAATTAATATACAACACAATTTAATGCAATCAATTCATCTTTTTGATATTTAATAGGTTCTGTTCTAAATAATAAGTCATAATTTCTGGAAAATTATATATAACAATTAAATATGCTTTTTTACGTCACACTGAATTATTTTTTCTGTTTACGTCACACTAGCATTATTTCACCCATGTTTTACATTTTATTTTTACAAACGTTATCTTAAACCATAAACAGAGAATTTTATTTTTAAATATTCTGATGACACAGCCATACTACGTTTACTTTATGAATGATGATATTAGCGTCATCTACCAATCAGAAATTAGTTCATTGATTGGTGTGATAAAAATAAGCTAAAACTAAATACTAAGAAAACAGAAGAGATGGTATTTGACCCAAAGTGTATAGGTGACCATCGTCAAGTGGTTGTATACGACCATATCACTCAGTCAGAGACCTATAAGTACTTGGGCGTTTACATTGACAGTTCTTTTACATGGAAAACACACACAGAGTGGGTTTGCTCTCATTTACACTAGAGATTGTATTTTTTTATGGAGGTTACGTCTTTTTGGAGTCAACAAGAAGCTTATGATGTTGTTTTATAAAGCTGTTCTTGAAAGCGTTGTTAGATATGGTATCACAGTGTGGTTTGGCAACCTATCTGTACAGTGTAAATCTTGATGCATCTCTTAAAGACAGGATGGAAAATTGTTGGGCATGATAAATATTTTAATCCTCAGGTTTTATATGAGAATAGTGTCCTCAATCAGGTGGAAAGGTTTCTACATAATCCAACTCATTTTTTTGTTTCAACATTATGAACTGCTTCCCTATGGTAGGAGACAGAGTGCCTAAGTGTGGGTTGAACCGATATAAGAAATCCTTTGTACCAGTTTCAGTGGGTTTACGTAACAAGAGTTTATCTTAATTAGCATTATAATTATTGTAACTACTGTATTTTGTATTGTTTTTATGGAATGTCAATATGGTAAGGCCCATAACAATAAAGTTTTTCTACTACTGCATTTATGTGTATAAATGAATGTAGACATACATACACACTTTAATAAAAGTTAAAAACAGTTGAAGGCAAATTTATTACTAAAATTATTTGCCTTTTCCAAATATTTCATGTTATTCATACAAATGAATTCAAACAAGTGGTGTTAAACAGAGCAAGGATATTTTTCACAAGCCACACCTGTCCTCAGGTCTTTACACCAGCTCTGTTACATTCAGAATAGTTTTTAAAGTATTACTACTTGTCTATAAATCACTAAATGCCCTGGGACCTCAATACATCACAGATATGCTCACTGAATACAAACCTACAGTAACAGGCTACTCAGATCTTTAGAAATTCCAAGGGTTCAGTCAAAGCTGAGTGTATCCGCCTACAGCTACTACGCCCCTCGCTGCTGGCATCAGCTTCCAGAAATGATCAGATGTGCTCTAACATTAGGCACATTCAAATCAAGACTTAAAACACATCTGTTTAGCTGTGTCTTTACTGAATGAGCACTGTGCTACATCCGATAGATCGCACTATTATGTCTTTCTTTTCTTTTTCATTCTTTTATAACCTGTTTTAACACATTTTAACCTGTTTTCGTTTCACTTATATTATTTGTTTTTATTTTTTTATACACTTGTCTCTTTTATTCCCGTTTATGTAAAGCACTTTGAATTGCCACTGTGTATGAATGAAATGTGCTATATAAATAAACTTGCCTTGCCTTGCCTTAAATTGAATGAAATGTGCTATATAAATAAACTTGCCTTGCCTTAGGTTTGGCTGAAATATATACGGTATACATATTTTTTTAAACAGTTCGAGTCAGTATAATGTTTTCTGATTGGCTACAGAAGAAACAATTTTTGTGCAAATTAATGTACTTGCTTAAATAAACCTAACTTGCATAGTTAACCTAATTTAATTTCTCATTAAGCCTTTGAATTGCACTTTATGCTGAATACTAGTATCTTGAAAAATATTTAGCACAATATTATGTACTGACATCATGTCAAAGACAAAAGAACTTCATTATTAAAACTATTATCTTTAAACCCATTAAACAGCACTTGAAAATAGGCACTAATAATTTTGCTTTCAACTGTATGTTTTCATAAATTTTTTATAACATTAAATATAATATTACCAATATTAAGTGTTTGCAGCCACTTTTATGCAATATAATGATTAATATTCAAATTAATCCTAGCTATATACAAATATTAATTTATTACTGACACAAACCTTTCAACCACAGTGTTTATTTATTAGTATAATGTAGATTATCTTGACTATGTGATGTTTCTCTCACCATCTCGGCACTCGCTTCAGTCTCTTTCCTTAAAGGGGGCTCAAACTGAAGCTTATCAACTGAAAAACAGAAAGAAAATAATATTACTGCACTTATTAGTGTATAAACCTTCAATGCCATTGTTGATACATGATGGTGAAATGTTGTCAAGCCAGTCATCTTTCACATTCTCTTCATGTTTACTGTCTTGAGTTGAGTTGCGTCATGAACAGTCCCAAATGTAGTATCATGTCTCCACCACAGGGGGGCTCAAGGCTATGCTTTTTATTTCAAATGACAAACAGCTAAAACTGAGCAAGACCAAGAAAAGTTGGTAACACTTCAGTTTAGGTCACAATTCATGCTATTAACTACTGGCTTATTACCTGCCTATTATTCAGATAATAAATGTTTATTAGTAGTTATAAAGTATCTTATTCTACATCCATAATCCTACCCTAAACCCAACTTCTACCTTACTATTAATAAATAGCTGATTAGTAGTTTATTAGGTTAGTGGTGTTATTTAATGGTTTGTTAATACCGTGAATTGTGACCTAAACTAAAGTGTTACCGAAAAGTTTCCTATGAATGTGGCCTGTGGTGGTGTATCACGTTCTCAGATAAAGGTCAAACACGTTTTGACAATGTTGCAAACAATTAAGGTTCATATAAAGCTAATTATAATAGCCTTAGGTCATAACCCACATCCTAACCAATTGACATTAAAAAAAGGTCTGATCACACTTTACAATAAGGTTTCATTAGTTCATGTATTTACTAACATGAACTACTTATCAACAATACTTGTACAGCATTTATAAGTCATAGTTCAACATTTACAAACGCATTATTAACATCTAAATTCATGCTTGTTAACATTAAAGCACCATGAGTTAACATAAACTATGAATGACTGTATTTTCATTAACTTACTTTAACTAACATGACAAATACTGTAAGTGGTTTGTTTATTGTTTGTTCATGTTAGTAAATGCTTTAACTCACATTATTATAAAACCACATATTTTCATGTGAAAAGCGCTAATAATTTACTGCAAACTCAAACCAAAGTCGGCCTCATTTCAAATCCTACTTCCTTTTGATAGTAAGGAGTGGCTTTTAGTTAGGAATGAACAAAAAATCATGCCACATGCTGTAAAAGATTATGAAACTGTAAATATTATGACAGGTTAGCATGCTAACTAGTCATGATAAACTATGATAGCTTTCTAACTGCCATAAATAAATAAATAAATAAATAAATAAATAAATAAATATATATATATATATATATATATATATATATATATATATATATATATATATATATACATATATATATATACATATATATATATATACATATATATATATATATATATATATATATATATATATATATATATATATATACACACACACACACACACACACTAGATATCGCATACGGACCCTGAGCATGCGTCAATAGCTCCGCCACATTTGTACAGTGCTCCCTGGACAAAAGTCATTCAACTGCACTAGTCAAGACTAAAGCCAATGTGAAGATTCTGAAATTTAGCGCTGTGTATGGGTGTAGTAATGAGCAAATAAAGAAAACAAAGCATAAAGGCAGAACATTTCATAGGTAAGATTTCCATTTTTATGTTTTTATGTTAAAAACGTTTGTGCTAAACAAGTCAACAACAAATTAAACAAGTTATTGATAATATTAGAGTCACATAGTGCAATAATCATAAGGCAAACAGAAGTAACTTGCACTAAATACTAGGCTTATGCCAGTTTGGTTGAATAAAATCAGCAACAGTGTAAACAAATTATGACAAGATGCTGCGGTGCCAGAAACTTGTATTATTGTCGGCTAAGAGAACGAATCATTTATAACGGAGATTTATTCACAAATCACTCCATCCGTTAGAATTAAAAGTGAAAGTGGGAGAGGAGGTGTGTTTCAGGACATGGATTATATAAATAGGGAGGATAATACATTTCCATGCACACAAACACATGCTCTTTGTCGACAATGCCCTTGCGATCACTTATCCATCAATGTAGAAAAGTGATATAAAATTAGAATTTTTGTAATTTAAATAACTATTTGCATAATGACCACCGGGAAAACTCAGGATCATAGATATATGTATATACGTGTATTTATCTCTGGCTCTGGGTGGCCAGTCCTCCACCGCACCTTGGTCTCACATTCATTTCAAAAGAGCGATACCTTGCTATAAAATGGCGGCTCTATTGACGCATTCCTTCCAATAAACAACAATAGCGTAGGCAACATCTAATGTATATATCTATATCTAACTGCAAGCCAAATTAAAGACCGACCATTTATAATGAGATGTTACAATATAATACAACCTGAAAGTCAGTCATTTCTGCCAGTGAACTGAATTGTGGTCTAAAGAAGTTTTTAAGACACTCATAATCATCAAGATTGACGTACAGTTGATCTGTGACTGGGTTCTTTCAGCACGGGCGCTTCGGCTGTGAGTGGAGCGGATGGTGTGTCGCTCTGCAAGTGGCTGTCAACCAGAGAAAGAATTATTTATACATTATACTGCACACAAATGCTCATAGCTTTTGCACACTTAGATGTGCATTTACAGTAATGCTGATAAAGGAGTGATTGTCATCTTTCATGCACAAGCAAGTCGTGTGATTTACCTCAAAGTCATCTTCATCTCCCTGACTGAAGGGTGACTGGTGATTATCTGGATTGTTCATCTTATCGAGCAGGTCTAAGGCTAACCGTCGAGTCAAACCTGTCTGACCCACAAATAAGTGCTGCATGCGAAAACACAGAGACAAAGACCAACGAAAATCCCCATTATTATTAATCAATTCTTCAGAGTTTAAATAATCCTGATAAATTTAAAATAATCCTGACGTTTTTTGTTTCCATTAAAAGGTTTTTGGTGTTAATAATCCAAAACATTTATAATTAATAGAATTCATAATGCAACTTCATTCATTTGCTTCCAAAATTCAACCCCATCATTTCTTTTGCATTTTTTGGAATATTAATATATTAGCCGTTCTAACTCCGCAGTATAGGGAAGGGGACTCTATACTGCTCAGTGAGCGTCATCTTTCGAATGAGACGTTAAACTGACTCTATATGGTCGTTAAACATTCCTTTGAAAAAGAGTGGGGTTTAACCCCAGCACCCTGGCCAAATTCGCTCACTGGCCTCTGTCTTCTCTCCACCAATCAGCTGGTGTGTGGTGTGCGGTCTGGCATAATATGGCTGCCGCCGCGTCATCCAGGTGGATGTTGCACACTGGAGGTGGATGAGGAAATTCCCCACCAAAATGTGTAAAGCACGTTGAGTGTCCAGAAAAGTGGTGTATAAATATAAGGAATTATTATAATATGAACGTATAATACATTAATTTATGTAAACAAGTGTTGGACAACAGAGGATTATTGTTATAATCAATTATTATATTAATACATCATGATGTACTTTAAAATGCTCATGAAGTAACTTTCAGAGCAGACATATTTATCTAAAATTTGACAAACTCCATGACTTTCCACGTTTTACAGCAGATTCCAATTTTATGAATGGATTCAGTGATTTAAACCACATTACCCACATTGTGGATGGAAATCACAGGACTCTAACTTAACACCATGACTTTAAATTTAAGACTGATCTGATTTAAGACCTTAAACTGTGGAAAGGCCAATTAAGGTTTTTTTTAAGACCCAAGAAAAACCTCTCAGTGAACCATCATGTGAAAGTCATTTTTATATTTCATCCACACAACTTTTACTAAACAAGTTTAAAATCTGTGCAGAATAATGACCACAAAAGAGAAATGCAGAGAAAACCTTTACCGAAAGCAGCTTCTCAGCTGTTGGTCTCTTCTTCGGGTTTTTTGTGAGAGAAATTTTGACAAAATTATGAAAGGCTGTAGACCTGCAGGAAAACAAGACAGTTCAGATAAACATTAAAAAGAGGGAATAAAAACATTAGAAAAAACACATTCATATTTCAGAGAAAGCCTATTATATCTCTTATTATAGCTCAAATATCTTGTATATTATAGCTCAAATGTAATAGCTCTAAAAATATACAAAACAGGTCAGAAAGACTTACCATTTAGTCTTGTCCTTTAACTTAGGTGGCTGGAAGTTGCTTTTAGACATGAGAAATAACGCCCTGCACAAGCAAACAAAGAAAAGATAGAAGGATAGAAAAGAAAGATACGAATCTTCATACTGTAGTAATTATGTAAGTATGTGGTGGTAGTCTAATTGGTAATTAGCTTGACTCCAAATATGTTGTACACAATCAAGCTACTGAGGGTCTTGGTTAAAAATGTGTGCTCACTGTGTTAGTGCGTGTTGGTGAGTGTGTACCTCATAGGATGGAGGTCAAACATGGGAGGTTGTAGTTCTGCCAGTTCAATGGATGTGATCCCAACAGCCCAGATATCACACAGATGATTATAACCTCCGTTCTTCTCCACTGCAGCAACTTCTGGAGCCATCCTACACATAAACACACACACAACCTTAAAATACACATACAACTTCTTTGATGGCGGCACAGTGGCTCAGTGGTTAGCACTGTCGCCTCACAGCAAGAAGGCAGCTAGTTCGAGTCCCGGCTTGGCCAGTTGGCATTTCTGTGTGGAGTTACCATGTTCGCATAGGTTACTCCGGGTGCTCCGGTTTCCCCCACAGTCCAAAGACATGCGCTATAAGCTAATTTTTGATTCCCTCCAACCCTTCCGGGGTATGGGCACCAAAATTTGATTTCCAGAGGTATCTGTCCTGGGCCATTCTTTCTACCTGTCTCCAGGTGTAACCCGACGGCTTCTCTTGGGAATTTTATCTGAGAGCTTGTCTGGTGATACTAGATGGTGGTTTGCGTAGGGTGTGTCCTATCCAACCCCATCTTCTCTTCCAGATTTCTGCTTCTATTGGGGGTTGACAGGTCCTTCCCCATAGGTCAGGGTTACTGATTTTGTCGGGCCAGTGAATGTGTAGAATCTTTCTGAGACAGGTGTTGATGAATGTCTGGATTCTTCAGGTGGTAGTTTTGGTTATCCTCCAGGTTTCAACCCCGTACAACAATACTGACTTCACAATGGAGTTGAACAGACAGTTCTTGGTGGTCAAAGTAAGACCAGATGTTTTTGAGCTGGGTGAAAGCGGTTCTTGCTTTGCCGATTCTTGCCTTAACGTCTGTATCTGTTCCACCCTGCTGGTCGATGATAAGTGAATTGGGTAAACAAAATTGCTTGTATGGATGTGTGTATTGGGTTGCAGCTGGGAGGGTATCTGCTGCACCTAACTTATCAAAAGCAGTGTACACCCAAAAATAACACATATGATTTTGTTTTTACACAGAGAACATCATAGTTTGTGTCTGATTCTGATTTTTTAATGTTTGTTGAAGGAATTGTACACATTTCCAGTTGTTTGTGATTTCCTGATAAGGATTTGACACTCAAAAGCTTCGAATTCACAAATAAAAAATACTTCATTATTCGCAACAGGAAGAAGTTCATAAATTGGTTAAGATAATAATCCCATGTACAAATATCTATGACTTTGATATTTGATAAGTGTCATGATTTATATTTTCCCAGGGTTTTGTATGAATGAATGAATGAAGATAGTGTTTAACATCTGGGTGAAGCAGCTGGTTTGCACACATGCTCAGTTATCAGAGATCATCATAAACAAACAAAAAAAAATTTTTTTACTAATGCTTTGCTTCTTAGACTTTACACACCTGAAACTTGTCTATAGCACTTGTTCACTGCTGCTCTTATAGTTGTGTGAATTGCTTCCTTGTCCTCATTTGTAAGTCGCTTTGGATAAAAGCATCTGCTAAATGACTAAATGTAAATGTAAATGTATAAACACAAACAGACTGGCTCTGCCCTTGCTATCTGTTTTTCCGTTAACAAAAGACAACAGAAGTCCAATTGAGTCATAATGTTATAAAACTGTGCTGTTTATTAAAACTTGTAAAGCTGCATTCTTGTCCTTTGGGCTGAACTTGATGTGCACTTTGCAAGCCTGTCCTTGTCCAGTTGACTGTGTTGGCACAACAGTAGGTTTTAGCTGCCTATCCCAGATTCACAGTAATCCAGAGGGAGCCATTCACTCGTAAATGAGGCATTTATTTCACGCTTCTGGTAGACTTTAAGTCATTTCATGGTCTGTAGCGCAACTATATGTGCTCTCCAGTTCTCATGCTAGATTTCATGTATATTCTGTATTATGAGACTCTAACGCTTCTTCTGCGTCGCTGAAAACACAAGACTTTTCAATGCTATGATGCTGGTTCCTTTTTACCTTTAACATCCTGTGGAGATTTTTTTTAAAAATGTACAGTAAAATTAAAAGCCAGGAAGGGCTGCTTCACACTCCATTTTTGATTCACCCTCAGGTCTATGTGTTTGGATGATGTGAACGCTGTTTTGTGAACTTGGGTGCACAACAGAAAACTAAAAACTGAAAATGTGGTTTGGGTTTAATTTGTTTCTGAAACGAGCCACTATTAATCATGTATGACTTGGTCAAACTGTGTATTTATGCCTTTACTGACTCACTATCATGAAAAGCATAACTAACGTGCTGCAAGCGGTGAGAATTTAATTTCTGCTTGCCTTCAGCAGAAACCAACTCTTGTTTTTGTACTCTTTTAATACAAGGGTGCATGTGTCCCATATACAAACACACACTCACACTGAAACAATCAAGTGCCCAGAAAAATGTTGCAACTGCTGCCCATGAAGTCTGAAGTTATATTTAATTTCAGATCAACTTCAGTTGAAACCAATAGGGGTGCACTGATATGGAAATTGTGGCTCGGGTAGGTTGTGGGGTTGACACGATGCTCAATTGGTACTGATGGGCCCAAAGTGTGCCAAAAAAATGTCCCCCACACCATTACACCACTAGCACCAGCCTGAACCATTGATACAAGACAGGATGGATCCATGCTTTCATGTTGTTGACCCCAAATTCTGACCCTACGAATGTTGCAGCAGAAATCAAGACTCATCAGACCAGGCAACGTTTTTCCAATCTTCTATTATCCAATTTTGGTGAGCCTGTTCGAATTTGTAGCCTCAGTTTCTTGTTCTTGGCTGACAAGAGTGGCACTCGGTGTGGTCTTCTGCTGCTGTAGCCCTTTGGCTTCAAGGTTGGACGTGTTGTGTGTTCAGAGATGCTCTTCTGCATACCTCGGTTGTAACAAGTAGTTGTTTGAGTTACTGTTGCCTTTCTATCAGCTGGAACCAGTCTGGCCATTCTCAGACCTCTGGCATCAACAAGGCATTTGCACCCACAGAACCGCCGCTCACTGAATATTTTCTCTATTTCGGACCATTCTCTGTAAACCCTAAAGATGGTTGTGCGTGAAAATCCCAGTAGTTCAGCAGTTTCTGAAATACTCAACCACTATGCCACTCAATACTCAACAACCATGCCACGTTCAAAGTCTCTTAAATCACCTTTCTTCCCCATTCTGATACTCAGTTTGAACTGCAGCAGATCGTCTTGACCATTTGTACAAGCCTAAATGCATTGAGTTGCTGCCATGTGATTGGCTGATTGGAAATTTGCGTTAACGAGCAGTTGGACAGGTATACCTTATAAAGTAGCCAATGAGTGTAGATCACAATAGACACCAAAAAACGAACAGGACTTACCAGTAGGGCGTCCCAATGAAGGATTTCCTTTTCGCCATTGTGGCTGTTATTTTAGCGGCAACTCCAAAGTCCGCTGCAAAACGGGAAGAATGTGATATAATTGAAACTCAGTAACATACAATGACACACACACACACACAAACTACAGCGTAACCCTCTCACCTAATTTGACATCTCCATTGTCTGTGAGCAGAATATTTGCCCCCTAGAGCACAACGAGGAGGAGCGAGTTATTAAAAAGTAGAAGATCAACACAAAAAAATAGACTGTTAAAAGTCGTATTACCTTGATGTCTCTGTGCATCTTCCCTTTGGAGTGCAAATACCCCAAACCCTAAGTGCACACACACACTCAAATCACCTACATGCTTAAAATAATAGTACAGAAAGCCTCAACAGGAAATGAGTGTTTGAATGCTCTGACCTGTAACGTCTCTCTGCACACATAAGCAATCTGAGCTTCGGATAGTGGACCCGTAACTGCACACAAACACACACATTTTCAGTGCTGTTCTGCAGGATACAAAAATGAAGGGTGTAAACTCAACACATACAAAACAATTTTACCATGGTAAATGTCTTGTAATGATCCTCCACCGCAATATTCCATGCAAATCCACAGCTTTTCACGGCTAGAGAGAGAGAGAGACAGAGATATCTTTATAAAGTGAACTTTAACTTCAGCGCGAGGCATTTAAATAAACATTTAATGGTTTCTTAAACTTTAATGTTGAATTATTGATGTATTTATTTTAAAAAATCCAGTTATTTATTCTTACCAGAGGTAGCTGCCAAAGTAAGCCACAATATTGTGATGGGTGCATTCCTTCACCATGAAAATCTCCTGCTGGATGATTGAGAAATCATCGCCTAAAAAAAAAAAAAGAGAGAGAGAGAGATGGAGAATGAGAGTGTCATTAATCAGATCAAGAATCAACAGACACAGATGTAGAAAATAAACAGTGCAAGGAAAGAAAGAGCGC
This sequence comes from Danio aesculapii, assembly GCF_903798145.1. Lineage (NCBI taxonomy): Eukaryota > Metazoa > Chordata > Actinopteri > Cypriniformes > Danionidae > Danio > Danio aesculapii. Next base: position 16,682,448 of record NC_079447.1, on the reverse strand, counting down.
TCGATTCAGATATGGGGAGCAGATGCTGGATGGTTAGTTCTGAGGGTGATTAATATTATAATCATAATATGGGGAGTACTTCTGTCAGATTTCCTGCACTTCTCTTCATTGTTTTATGTGATTTAGTTACCCTAAACACATTCTCATTTGATCTCCTCAACCTCCTCATGTCTACTGCCAAATAAAGCCTGTGAGTGTGAAGGGTTTTCTTCTAATAATACAGATAATTAGCTTAGCCTCCTGCTGAATCCGTGCTAATGCCAACACAACACACCCTATGAAAACACTCAGGTCTCTTTGTGAATGAAGACTTCAAAATGGTCTAAACAATTAGCTTTTTTTTTATTTATTTATTTTTTTTAACTTTTGATGAATCAATATAATCTTAGTGAATAAAAAACTATTTTTACCATATAATGTAAAAAACTATTATTACCATAATAAACATCATTAAATTTGTGTGTGTGTGTATATATATATATATATATATATATATATATATATATATATATATATATATATATATATATATTATTTATTTATTTATTTATTGACATTAAATAAATCTTAACCATCTAAAACAAGCTTGCTAGATTCAAATAACGTATTGTAAAAACATTGTGAAACATCAATATCTGTGCATTGTCCATTACTAAAAAAAAATAATAATAATTTATTGAAGTAATATAAATAATGTATAGTTTTATACATTATATTTATCTTTAAAACATAGCTTGCATTAGCAAATAAAACACAAGGTAGGCCTACTGTGCAAAAAAGAGGATGTCTCTCAGAAGCTGTCATTCATTCATCCTCACTATCCTCAAGATCTTGCTCTCTTTTTTTTCATCTCTTGTTTATCCTCATAGCACCCATGTGGAATAAAAGAACGGCATCTTAACTTTGTGTATGTATATATATATATATATATATATATATATATATATATATATATATATATATATATATATATATATATATATAAAAAATCATAAATATTTAATTATTTGTTTTTCTACAGAAATGTTTAGGACATTTAATAACTGAAAAATCAGCCTTCAAAATAATCAACCCCTGTACATTTAAATGCATCTTAACATAAATTGTCAAGTCAAAACTTTTCATGTATCATGACACACATAAAAAGATACTATCACTAACTCACACAACTCTATTCCCTCAACCTGCTTTGTTAAAGCAGTGACTCACTCCTCTGTTGTTGTTTTAAACTGATTTTCATTCATTGGTGTGACTCAAAGACCAATCGTCTTGACTAAAGCACATGATCTGTTTATGACTGAATATCTTTTCTACAGTGAACACTGCATAGTTTCCTGCAGGTGGCGCTGACTTCTTTACACATCCTGATGCACTGAAAAAAATCTGTTGATCTGTTCATGACAGCTAAAAGTCTTATCATCCTCAAACCTCAAAGCAGAACAACTAAAGAATATACAAGCATGATATGGAAGTGTTCCCTCCACTGAAAAATAAAACGTGAATACATCTAGAAATTGCATTACAGAAACTGCTTTATAGTAGGAAGGCAGTGTCTTAACGTTTGTATGCTCTATTAGCAAGTGATGAAAAGTAGCTGTAGCCACTTCTCTATTCTGCTTTAGACATTTCACTTTGAGAAACTCACACACAGAAAAAACACAACCACCTCACTTTCACAACGACTAAATGCTGAAATACGGGGGAAAAAATGTTCAAATGACTGAAAGGAACAGTCAGTGAGGGCAGCGTGCATATTTTCATTTGACACCTCATCCACAAGACATCAGCAGCATCTCAGTGTGTGTGTGAATGTATGTGTGTGCGCATGTACAAGGATCAACCCAGCTATGAAGCCTACCAGCTGACCACTTCCTCTCCACTCAAGACAAACAGCCCAAGCCCAAGAGTGTGTCTGTGAGATAGTGTGTCTTAAATACAGCAACAGGCCTGAGGGTTCGTCTGCTGAAAGCTGAAGTCAGGCAGCTTCCTCTGAGCTTCAAGCTTTTCTAAGTAAACAAGCATTTAGTACTGTCAATTGCAATAAATCAAGCAACCCACTACTAAACTCAAGCTACAATCACCCCATTCCTCAATCTTTGGACTGGATTTCAGAGATCAGTATAAGGAAATGACCATACCTTGAGACTGAAACACCATTGTTTCCTTGTTCTCATGTAATTGCCAAGAGTGTAAAAACCCGGTAGGCAAAAGACCAATCAGAACACAAAGCAGACTGTTGCGTGACCTAATCCTTTCCATTTACTTCAGGTTGTTCAACAAGACTAGATTAACAGCCGCATCATCAGAAGAACACACACTTATATGTAGCTCTGGGATAGTTAACATGCAAATCTCAGACTGTGTTTGATAAGCCACAATGTTTATTAGTTAGACAATTATCATTTTTAACCCTTATTAAGGAGTTCCCACCAGACATGGCTTGCATAAATAGACCACTCTATTTATGTGTGATTACACGAGTAGGGTCTGTCTGCGAACTGCAAGACAAGGGCGTTACATAAACGGGGCGCAACTTGTAGCAGAGGCATAGCTTGAAGTTATCAAGACCCAAATGTCAAAACCATGATGTCGGCAAAATGGCGCTATACCCATTACAGATATTATCATCAGCTATGTTTCCATCCACTCATTTTTATGCACATTTTGGATATGCGCAAAAAAACGGTTGATGGAAACACCAAGATAAGCATAAATTTTGAAAATGTGCATAAAAATCATATACGCATAACTGAGTAGGATAAACTTTTTATTCGATAAGAAAAGATGCGCATAAACTATAATGGAAACACTTTTACCAAACAAATTCCAGTATGTGCTAGGGCTGCTCAATTATGGGAAAAATCATAAACACGATTATTTTGGTCATAATTGTAATCACGATTATTCAAAACGATTATCAGTTGAAGTCAAAATTATTCACCCTTCTGTAAATTTTTATATATAAATATTTTCCAAATGATGTTTTATATAGGAATATAGGAAATATATAGGAAATATAGGAATTTTTCACAGTATTACCTATAATATTTTTTTTTCTGGAGAAAGGCTTATTTGTTTTATTTTGGTTAGAATAAAAGCAGTTTTAATATTTTGAAACCTATTTTAATAGCTCAAAATTATTAGTCCCTTAAGCAATATATATTTTGACTGTCTGCAGAAGAAACTACTGTTGACTTGCAATGACTTGCCTAATTACCCTAAATAAGCCTTTGAATGTCACTTTAAGCTGAATACTAGTATCTTAAAAAAATATCTAGTAATATATTATGTACTGTCATCATAGCAAAGATAAAATCAATCAGTTATTAGAAATGAGTTACTAAACCTGTTATGTTTAAACTGTGCTTTAAGCACAATCACTTTAGCTACAAAAGTCCTTCAGTCAAGAGCCGTGAGGGATTTTTGTTGTTTGATTAATAATAAAAACAGGCAGCAGCAGAAACATTGCACACAGTCACTTTAAGAATAGTGCGGCTCTGATATGGTTTCTCTTTCACATGTCTTGATTCTCAACTTGTTTGTTTATTACACAAGTGGGGGTTAATATGAATAATCACTAAACACCGCGTTGTTTTTGACCATTAAAGCGCTTACATTAAGATGGCGTTAGATGTGTGTGCTCTGCTCATCTCCAAGCCTATCTGAGGCACACACAACACATGCGCTCTTTCGCGCTTTTAAAAATATGAATGATTTGAACGTACATCAACGAATGATGTGCATCCCGTGCTGCAAAAGTTTCATTACAGTACATGCTTTTAGTCATTTTCACGTGGAACTGAGCTTTGCAAAGCAACAAATGTGTTCAACTGGAAAGGCGGCGGAATATGATGCAATAATCATTATCTCGATCAATGGTTTTTCATAATCGTTAGAAGCCAAAATTGAAATCGGATTTGATTAATTGAACAGCCCTATATTGCGCATTAAAAAAAGATCATGTGATTTTGTTATAAGAGATCATGTGATGATAAAAATGTGTGTGAATGGACAAACCAGAAGGCCGAGCACACTGTCAAACATCTGAAATTTTGTTTTGGTCATTGTAAAAATCCTTAACCATCTCAGTATTAATGTTATTACATTATTGATTACCTCCAGAATCAAGAGCGTCTGTGCTTCACATCTCGCGCTTTCCAGTAAATAGACAAACTTCAAGCAAAAATACAAACTTAGAGACATAAGTGACCTATGCAATGAGGCTTGAACTGTCCCCATCTTCTTTCAAAGATTTGAGTCTTCAGCTGTATTTGTGCTGTCAACTGTTCCATTGAATATAACTGTCTGGTTTTTTGTATCCACTGTGAAACCGTGGGTGGTTCAGGTTTAAACCATTTAATTGGTATATTTTTTCTTGCAGCCATTAGCAGGAGATGTTAGCAAAGTTTCCTGATCATGGGACAGATCCTCTGGAAATTTATCCAGTAAAACGTTAAAGGGTCCCAAGAGAGATTCACTTTAAGGAGCTTTCTACGATCCCCTTAACTTCAGTCCAAAAGTGTTGAACAATGGGACAGTCCCAAAATATGTGCGTTTGATCACCCACCAGTCCACAGTTTCTCCAGCACTTATTGCTGCCACAACTACCAGAACGGAAACACTTTAGTGGTGTCCTGAAAAATCGAATTTTAGACTTCCAATCAACTGCTTCCACATTTGACTCCCCACTCCCTATGGCAACCAGAACAAATATCCACCCAAGTATCATCATCCAATGTCACATTGAGTTCCATTTCCCATTGTTTGTTTATATGTTGTGTGTTATCCGACATATCCATCATGTCTCGCACTTTCAAACGCCACTGCGCATCACTGCATGTCAGGATTGCCATTGTAACTGTATTTGCAACAACCAGGGGTGAAAACGAGCAGACTAACTACCATGACAAAATGAATGAAAAAAGTCAGTGAGTAGAGTTGCTGAATGAATGAATATAATTTATAATTCATGGGTAAATTTTGAAAAAATGCATGAAAACTTTGCTGAAATGTTCCCTGGAATGTATTTGAGCGATCTTACCAAAAACATCTTGTTGTGATATCTCACATGGTTCAATGGGATCTCGATAACTGCAAGTTACACCTCTACTACAAGTTATGCCCCCTCCATGTTATGCCTTTCTCTTGCAGTCCGCAGACAGATACACTTGTATTAAACGCTGGAACATTGTGAGATTACTCGTTTAATTTGCGCATCAAATTTTCTTCATTCACTATAGACACGGATTCGCGTCTGTCTGGTTATTCCAAATTCGTTGATAAATGGTTGACATTAGGCTTGGGCGGTAATACGGTAATATGGTATACCGCGGGATCTAAAAATAGCAACGGTGTCAGTTTCAATACCATTATACCATCATAAACAACAATGCACTTATATAGGAGACAAGTATTAAATATTAGTTTATTTAATGCCTAAAATGGCGTAAGCATGATTGTCATTATAAGACAGGTGGGGAGAGAGTAGGTGAAGTAAGATTGGCAAGTCGCGCACCAAGTGACCTGGTCTCGAAAAAGAACACAACCTCTGCAGTTTGGCAGTATTTCGGGTTTCGACCGAACGAGAAGGGAAACGTGGTAAATACCAACTAGAGGTCTGCATTCCCGCTGCTGTACCGCGGGAGCAGACCAGATTTCTTGTGGTGCGGGAATTAATTTCCAAATAAAGCACAGGAGCGGTCGGTAACTCTGGTGTAATTTGAACAGGAGCAGGCGGTCTAACAATATCGCTCCCGAATGGTTTAGGCACAAGCCAACAGTTTGGTGACGCTGTCTGAGCCTTCCATCATTTTTTATTTTTTGGATACCACCCAAGCCTAGTTGACATGAATATTATTGAGAGATTAGCTGCACTTTTTGTGCTTTAAGAGGGTTGAAAAACGGCGTAGATTCGTTCTGTGCCATGTCTGAGTCCATCAGATCCTTCAGAGGTGCACCTAGCTTACTTATTTTTCCTCAATATCAAACATCCATATAGCTTTGCAATCTGTATTTACAAAGCATAATATGTGAATTGTCTTCAACAGGACACAATGCCAGTAATGTTTGAAACCAAACAGTTTATTTGACTACTACAGCCGAAGCTGTCAAACAGGAAAGAAATAAATTATTGTATATTTGAAATGTCTGACTGCACCAAGAAATACAACCTGTGTGGCAAAAAAAAACCTCAATTATCTTCAGAAAATGTAATTATAGGCTAATCAAATATTTGTCAATGAAATGTTATCTGATAGCAACCCGAAACTTGCATCAACTATCCATCCAATACACTGGAACAAGTAAAACGAATAAAAAAAAAAGGCTGCAAGAATAGCTCTCAAAATATTTTGGGAAACCAAACACATGATCTAAAGCTCTTGCAGAGAAATTAGCCAGCTGTTTGTGATATTTTTAGAAATGAAAAGATCAGCAAATGGTTCCCAAATTAAACCTCAAGGAAAAACATCATTTCATCCTATTCCCAATTAATGACCCCATTATAATTAGTCATGCTCTGCATACTTTATGGTTGGAATTCATATTTACCATTTCCGCAAACCAAACTATGTCAAAAAAAAAAAACACCCATCCGCTCTCAACATTGGAATGAGAGCCTAGACTTCCAGAGTGAAAAATGTTCTTGACAATCATGCCAAAGGTTAGAAACTGTTGCTATGCTCTGATTGGATCATTTTAATGGGTGTAGTGTGAAAAAGCCAATAAACAATTATGCAAAGAAATCTGTCCAACAAGAGTGCTTTAGCCCAGTCTAAGATGTTTTTGTCTTTTTGTGCAGCAGAGTATAACAGTGTGGCCAGCGCAACAAAAGTTGTGAATACAGTCAGCTTTTCAGTTCTCCTTGAGATGAACATTTGTGGTCATGCACAAACACACACATATAGACACAGACTGCAGCTGACGGGCTCTTTTTAAAGACGACTGCTAACATACAAGAAAGAACAAGTCAGCTTTTTAAAAAGGCTGGTGCACACCTGCTTTCCAGGTGTAAATCTTACTCTGACTCGTTTTCTTTCACACTTTGTCCAGATGTTCCTGTGGCGCCACCACATCTCAGCAACCTTATGTTTCGTTTCACATGACAATGAACCAATAACAAAGATGATAAACACAGCAATCTGTCATCAACTAAAAGTGTTTACTAGTAATCTAGAGTGTCATGATCTGACGTAAATGCACAGACGTCATTTATTTACCATTGGTATGTAAAATGACAGTCAGCCTCTATTTCAACTGACTTGATCAGAAACCACCTAAAGATATTTGTTTGACTGTGAGTTTATCTTCTGCTTATTTTGGAAGACAAAAGTTATTTTTGTAAACTTGTGACTATGCTGTACAGACACCAAGAAAAAAAACAGTTAATTGTAGAAATCTGTGAACTGGTAGGTTTAAGATTATAATATTAAAATAATAAAATATGAACTACACAACCTGACAAAAGTCTTGTCGCCTATCCAAGTTTAAAAAAAACAAATAATAACTTGACTTCTAGTTGATCATTTGGTGTCAGAAGTGGCTTATATGAAAGGCAAAGGTCTCTAGATTACGGCTATTTAACCAAAATAAAATATGATCATGCCTTGATTTTGAATTATTTAATTAGGACTGTGAGGTCTGATTTTGCTTAGACAAAAGTCTTGTCACTTGACAGAAATAATGTACAGTATAGAATATAAAGTCATGGTGCAGTGGAAACAGAATTAATATTGTGTATAACTCTCATGAGCTTGGAGGACTGCATCCATACACCTCTGCAATGACTGAAATCACTTATTAATAAAGTCATCTGGAATGGAAAAGAAAGCGTTCATGCAGGACTCCCAGATTTCATCGAGATTCTTTGGATTCTTCTTCAATGCCTCCTCCTCCATCTTACCCCAGTCATGCTCAATAATATTCATGTCTGGTGACTGGGCTGGCCAATGCTGGAGCACCTTAACCTTCTTTGCTTGCAGGAACTTTGATGTGGAGGCTGAAGTATGAGGAGCAGCGCTATCCTGCTGAAGAATTTACCCTCTCCTGTGGTTTGTAATGTAATGGGCAGCACAAATGTCTTGATACCTCGGGCTGTTGATGCTGCCATCCACTCTGTAGATCTCTCGCACACCCCCATTCTGAATGTCACCCCAAACCATGATTTTTCCTTCCCCAAACTTGACTGATTACTGTGAGAATTTTGGGTCCATGTGGGTTCCAATAGGTCTTTTGCAGTATTTGTGATGATTGGGATGCAGTTCAACAGATGATTCATCGGAAAAATCCACCTTCTGTCACTTTTCCAAATGATCAGCTAGAAGTTATTATTTGTTGCTCTTACAACTGGCATAGACGACAAGACTTTTGTCAGGTAGTGTATTAGTTTCTAAAATCAAGTAGCATAAAAGGCTATTTTTACAAAGTTAAAATAGCTGAACGTGGATGATACTGGAAGCCTCAAACATTACATATGCACCAGCACTTAAAAATGGGAAAATAAGGTGGATAAATTAGGCCTGCACGATTTGGAGAACAAAAATTAATTGTGATTTATATAATCAAAAATACGATTTGCGATTTAAAATGAGATTTACTACCATTTCATAAAAGAGCTACAGGTTTGATGTGGTGGTTTTAACAACACCAAAGAAAGTCCAACCATAATACACTATGCTACTGTTTATTTAAAACCACTTATACATTGTTGCCATTTTTTCCCAATAAATTTGTCATGACAAATTAAGAAAACTAGCTTTTTTTTATTTAATTAAATGAATTAGAAGTAAAATTATGTATAAAAGACATTTACAATCTTTAAAACCTTTACATTTAGATTGTGTTAAATTTTTCAAACTGTTCAGGTTAATGTGCTTACGACCTGTGAGAACTTTCAAAAACTATATGCTTGTCATCACATTTGTTTGCGCATTTGAAAAAATCGAAATATAAATGCTTCTCAATCCAAACTAGAGAAACTACGTGAAAAATGATGGTAAACTGGTAGGTTTATTTCTAGCTTTTAAAGATTTAAAGAACTGTCCAAGCAAAATATGATTGAGGCAAATTTTCATGCGATATGATTGTTTTTTTATCTCCAATTTTTGGTTTATGAGAAACAAAACACTAATGAAGTCTCAAAAATTCAACTCAACAACTTCAGCATGTGGTAAATATAACACAAGTTGTCAAATATTTAGCACAGGGAAAGGGATATGGACGAAATATAGCTTTCATGTATTACTAACAAATTAACTATTACAAATATTCAATTTTACCATTACACGTTTGCACAAAACAAATATTCAATATGGTGAGGCACAAAACTGTTGCAGTTTTTGTTGCTCTGCAAAGCTCAGTTCCACGTGAACATTCCTAAAAGCATATACTGTAATGTAACATTAGCAGCACGGGAGTCGCATCATTCATTCAAATCATTCATGTTTAAAACCGCGAATGAGACAGCATGCTTCTGTGTGTGTGTGCACGCTTAGCCTCGGAGACGATTGGAGCACACACATCTAACGCCATCTTAATGTGAGCACTTTAATGGTCAAATACATGCACATTTGTGTCAGAGCGCGGTGTTTAGTGATTATTCATATTAACCCCCACTTGTGTAATAAACAAAAAAGTTGAGAATCAAAAGACATGTGAAAGCGAAACCATATCAGAGCCGCACTATTTTTAAAGTGACAGCGTCCAATATTCCTGCTGCCGCCTGTTGTTATTATGAATCAAACAGCAAAAGGAGAAAATCACTCACTGCTCTTGACTGAAGGACTTTTGTAGCTGACGCTTTTTTCTTACAGTGAAGATGCTTAAAGCACAGTTTGTTTCATATTTTATTCTATCGTATTTATTTCCCTTTCCTTATTTACAGGGAGGAAAATAACTGCATATATACAGTTGAAGTCAGAATTATTAGCCCTCCTGAATTATTAGCAAACCCCCCCGCCAATTTCTGTTTAATGCAAAGATTTATTTTCAACCCATTTATAAACATAACAGTTTTAATAACTCATTTCTAATAACTGATTTCTTTTATCTTTGCAATGATGACTACATAATATTTTACAGTAGTTTCTTCTGCACACAATCAAATATATATATATATATATATATATATATATATATATATATATATATATATTGCTTAAAGGGGCTAATAATATTGATCTTAAAATAGGTCTCAAAATATTAAAACTGCTTTTATCCTAGCCGAAATGAAACAAATAAGCCTTTCCCCAGAAGAAAAATATTATAGGAAATACTGTGAAAAATTCCTCCTAAACATAATTTGGGAAATATTATAAATAAAATATTTATAATAAAAATTCACAGGAGGGCAAATAATTTTGACTTCAACTGATAATCGTGATTACAATTATGACCAAAATAATCATGATTATGATTTTTCCCATAATCGAGCAGCCCTGGTACCTATGATGAAAATCAACTTTTGGAAGCTGTTTAGACAGAACTGTGTGCAGGTATAGTCTGCCCACAATCATTTTGGAGTAATATAAAAACATATATAGAGTGATCGTTTTAGAGCCACGCGTGAAGTATGAACAGCACTTAGCAGTGAAAATGAAACGGAAAGCATGCACATCATTTAAATAATCATATCGCATTTTAGAGTTATGATTGCGACATGCATTTGATATGTTTTTTCTTTCATAGCAAACACACAGTTGTGCATGAAAATAAATGTTTACAGTGTCAGTATAACTACTCTAGCCTATATAATGTTGATTTTACCAGTGAATTATATGGTTTAATAATGTTGTCAATGACAGATTGCAAGCATAGGCCTATATCTCAAACATAATTCAACATCAGAATTTTTATACATAGAATAGAATTATTTATAGATACCAGTAGACCTACACATTATATTATTATTGATGTTTTACCATATGTTTGAGAAAAAACAATAATAATTGCGGACTCATATTAACCTTTATTTTACATCTACAGAATTGTGAGAAAATAGTGATCTTTATTTTTTAGCAAAAAAAAAATTTCTCATTTTAGCCAGAATCGTGCAGCTATAATTTATGGTTAGTCCAGTCAGGAATCCAACCACAGATTAGCATGTTGTCCTCACCGAAAAAGGCTCAGCCATCACACTGAATCAGTTAAGCTGTATATTTATGTCTCAATGTAATTAATTCTACGCACTTTAAACGCAGCAAGTAATTTGCGAATGATGTTTGCACATGCATTGAAATTTTGGCTTGAGGGAGGGGTGGGAGTGAATTGGACATACTTGTGTGTGTGTGTGGGGGGGGGGGGGGTCCTAAAAGTTTGAAACCCCCTGTATTAATGAGTTACTGAAACAAACACCTTTTCTAAATTCAAATATTGTCACTATACACATGGTTACACCACTTTGAGTCATTCTAATGCCAACATTTGTTTCGTCAACCTCTTAATTTAAGTTATCTTTTAAGATACTGGATGTCAACCAAAGGCATGGGAGCGCGAGAACTTTTACACAAGGAGAAAACTGTATGAAGACTTTGTCTATTATTCAAAATGGGTCCGGCAATAAAACTGTAAATTGCAAATAAGTAATTAAACTTTATCTATATGCAGCTGAATGTGCACAAGACCATTTTTGAGCGTGAAAAAACACTCTGCTGGGAGGTGCCATCCTCCAGCGTTCATGTACATCAGCCATGAACAATCATACAGTTCTCAGTCATGCCCCACTGGTAAAAACAAAACAGGATGCATCATACAAGCCTCACCACAGCCTTCACACCACACTCTTTGAGCACAACAGGATGGCTTCATACTCACCAGGCTCAAGTTTGATGATCTTCACTGCTGCAAGCTCTCCTGTGGAGATTTTTCGAGCCTGCAAAACACAAGGAGGGAAGACTTATTTAAAAAAAAAGCAGAGAGCCAGAATAGTTTCCGATCAAAACACTGGAATGTGCGCATATAAGTGAGAGCCATGTCTCTGGTGGAAACGGCCTCATCGTTTCCAACTGGAAGTAGGTCGACAGCCATCAAAACACACAAGCTTGCATACAAGAGAGACTTAAAGCAATGATTTACCCCAAAATTAAACTTTACAGAACTTATAAAAGAGATTTTGGCACAATAGGTCTCCTTTAAAAACATTTTAGCTCTTGGTTATTCATAAAACGCAAGTCAACTTTGAGTCAATAAATATATACGTTTATACTTGTGGCTTTTGATGAGACATTAAGGCCTTGTGAAGTGAAGCAATTTGTCTATGCAAGAAACTGAACATTGTTTTTCTATAATGTATGTATGGGCATATACAAAGGTGAAATGATGATGCTATTTGTTTATGATAGGGAGGAAAGATGCACGTGTTGTATTGTAAAAAACTATACTTTTATCCAGAATACATCACTTTTCAGACTGTCAAAAATGCACCATGAACCATTTGCAGATGATCTGGATTGAAGATAAGAATATTGCAAATAATGTTCAGGTTTTTGCACGAACCAATCCTTCAAGGTTTTATTATGATCAACGCGTATTAATTCTGTGCTTCCTCTATATGTTTCTTTTTTACTTTCAAAGTGCGAATAGCATTTTATGAATCACTATGAATTACAGGGTATATACAGAAATCAGCTAAATTTTATACCTTTTAAAACAATTACTATACATTTTAGTATTATTAAGACTTTTTTACTTCTTTAGGTTTCAACAGGTAACATTGGTGACATTATAACTCAGTATATTTACTAAATACTGATTGTAAGAAAGCACAACTATAGAGTCTTAGCTTGTTATATCTCCCAATCAATCCAATATAATTCAGAAGAGAAAGCAAAAAACGACGACGAGTTGTTTACTGTTATTGTTTTATGAGCAAATTGAATGATAAAAAATAAAATTAAAATTAAATGAATATGTGACTTTATCTGCTCTATTACATGGTGAGGCAACAATTGCACTTTCATCATAATCCACACAAAAATTCAACACAGGCCTACAATAGTATGGGCAGACAGTGATTTAAATAAATTGATTAATTTTACATTGTGATGTAAAAACAATCTGTTGCTATATAATAATAATATAATTATATAATGAGTGGGTGACGCAGTGGCGCAATAGGCAGTGGTGTCGCCTCACAGCAAGAAGGTCACTGGTTTGAGCCTCGGCTGGGTCAGTTGGCATTTGTGTGTGGAGTTTAGATGTTCTCCCTGCGCTTGCGTGGGTTTCCTCTGGGTGCTTTGGTTTCCCCCACAGTCCAAAGACATGCGGTACAGGTGAATTGGGTAGGCTAAATTCTCAGTAGTGTATGAGTGGGGGTGAGTGTGTATGGATGTTTCCCAGAGATGGGTTGCGGCTGGAAGGGCATCCGCTGCGTAAAACATGTGCTGGATAAGTTGGTGGTTCATTCCGCTGTGGCGACCCCTGAATAATAAAGGGACTAAGCCGAAAAGAAAATGAATGACTGGATGAATAATTATATAATATAATAATTTACAAATAATTCGCTCTCTTCCAGCAGGTGGTGCCTATAGAACAGCAGGAATAAGGGTGTTGCCTTGGTTACTGCAATAAACAAAGAAGGATTTTATCATTTCATGAACTAAACAGCACGCCAATATTCGCAGATTAAATTCAGGCAAACGTTAGCAAACAACTATAACTCTAAATTGATTCATTAAATTTTTATACTTTTTAAGATCCTGCAGACACTCTGGATCAGTAAGTAAATATAAATGTTTCGTTTTTAACCCAATTTACAAGGTAAAATAAAGGTCGCTCTATTAGCATGTACAGCAGGATATAGTACTGTACTATTTATTAACAGCAAACTGCAGATTAGTCATCTGTACTTGAGCTCAGGGCTGCACGATTCTGGCTAAAATGAGAATCACAATTTCTTTTTCTTTTTTTTTGCTTTAAATAAGGATCACAATTTTCTCATGATTCTGTAGATGTAAAATAAAGGTTAATATGAGTAGGCTATTATTATTGTTATTCTCAAACATATGGTAAAACAACAATAATAATAGTAGGTCTATGTGCCGGTCTACTGTTGGTTAAAATACAAAACTTTGTTTAGACTTGGAATGGTGTAGACTTGAACAGACTTTTTTTACCCTGGTCATTAATGAAAAGTAAAGTGATCAGAATACAACTATTATACATAATTCTCCAAATGACATTTAAAAAGTCAGCATATTGTATTTTACATATGTTTGAGACATATGCTAGCAATCTGTCATTGACAACATTTTTACACCATTTTCCCTACTGGTAAATAAGACATTTGTCATTATCAGATTCCCTCTTGCATTATATTCAACATTATATAGGCTAGAGTAGTTATACTGCCCCAGTAAACATTTATTCTCATGCACAACACTCTGTGTTCACTATTAAAGAAAAAAACACCAAAATCATAACTCTAAAATACAATATGATCATTTAAATCATGAGGGCGCTTTCGGTTTTACTTTTACTGTCGAGTGCTCATGAGTGTGTCATGAGTGTGCAGTCACTGTGAGAAAAAAAAATATTCAAATCATACTTCCCACGCAGCTCCCAATCAATGGCTCTGTGCAACAAACTGAAGCTTATTTACAACTTTATTAGCTTTTATTCACAGCCTATGCAGGCTCTGTTCACCAAAGTAGAGATCGTTCACAGCGCACACGTCGTCTCTGTGGTAAAGACACAGCTCATGGTCAGCTTACATGATAATGCGACCACGAATAGGACATTACATGAAGGCAGAAATAAAATTTTTGGGTGAATAATACCTAATAAATACAATATGCTGACTCTTTAAATGTCATTTGGAGGTGTCCATGTTGCTGAGCAACGTACATAAAACAATGTAAAGACTTGTGCGACTGCCTTTAAGCTTCTTTCCTGAACTTAAAAATATAATTGGCTGAATTGCAGAGATGCTGTATAAGGATCGTGTAAAGGGACAAATCGAGATCATGATCTTTTTCCGATTAATTGAGCTCTTTATCAGTGTTGGGGAAAGTTACTTTAGAAAGTAATGCATTACAATATTGAGTTACTCCCAAAAAAGTAACTAGTTGCGTTACTTAGTTACTTTTCATGGTAATTCGTTACATTACTTTTGAGTTACTTTTTCATTACTTTTTCTGACCTGCTGGGTCTTTTTCCTTTTTTTTTTTTTAAATAGAGTTGTTAGCAACACACTGTACAACCGCCATTTTCCTTTAAACAAACATAAAAAATTAATGTAGGATAATGTTATCTTCTAAGAACTTCCTGATCCCAGAGCTATATAGCCAATATATAGATTAATGAAAGTTTAAAGCAATGCGTTTGCTATTTTTGTCTTATTGAAAAGTAAAATCATTGTCCATTTAGATACTTGTGTTTTCCTTTTCTTCCATATGTTTAAAATAATGAGAATACTTCCATCACAAAAACGTAAGGCTCTGCCATCATCATTTCTGTCTGTTCCTGCATTCTTCTGTACCTCATTCAATGTGACGTTCATTTTAATTCAGCAATTTATTTTTAAAAAGCTCATTAATTAAACTAAAATGTAACTCAAATAATTTTTTTTTAAATTAACTAAAATATTACCTAATTTTTAAAAGTAATGCGTTACAGTACTCGTTACTTGGAAAAGTAATATTATATAACTCAAGTTACCTGTAATGCGTTACCCCCAACACTGCTCTTTATAGTCATTGAGTTCTGATTGGGCATTAGCCTTTTTATCATCCATCAGCAGGCAAAAATAAACTTTCAAAAGTGATTTCACTGATACTGTTATTCTGCGTCGTGTAATGTTACACTATTATTTGACAATTTTTAAACTACATTTTAATTAGTAAATTTCTTATCAACAGGCTTATTTCTCTGCAATATCAATCTACTAACTGTATCTTATAAAACTAACTTTAGGCTTCTGACACTTGAGGATCAGTGATTTTTCTTATCTTTCCACTAATGTTTTTTGCTTACTTTCACAAATATATAACTATACAATGCTAATATTATAAAGATAACACTCCCAATGAGCAAGCTCATCATTCACATATTTACAAAACCTATGCATTTCCAAAACTCACAGACATTTCCAGGTTCGGAGTGAACCCTGTTGCTGGCCATAACATTTACAGGTGTGATTCAGCAGTGCATAAAAAGTCTTTATCTTAGGACTGAAGCGAGATAATCAGCCTATATATAATTGCGTATGTCCAGTGTGCGTGAGAAAGATCTGAGAGATAAAAGCGAGTGTTTAAAAGAAAGCTGTATATGGTCTGAGCCTCAGTGAGAAACGCTGTAGACCACAGGTACCACTAAGTGTCCTCTAGGCAGCAGTCCGTTGATAACACTACCAAATTGAACTAACATAACTGTGAGAGTGCTCTAGGTTATCTTTACTGTATTGTAAAGCACACAGTAGCAGAATGGCAGCTAGCAGTTATCGTAACCGTATAACCCAATATTATTTTTCCAATCTAGCAGGCCAAACTACAGTGTCCATAGACATAAACCAGCATCCATATTGTAAAACAACCTTAATACAAGTTTAAACTCTAATAGTTGGTCCAGAATACAATTCCCAAACCATTTACTATATTTGATATACTGTATATTTGAGAGGATTTTGATGCTGATAATAAAGGAAAACATAATATGTGAAAAAATAAGTGAAAATTAATTATTTATATCAATTCAAACTTTTCATTTCAACATACACTTCAAACATTTTGTCATTAGTTAATAAAAATCACATTGCTTGCTATGAATTACAACTTACTCTTAAGAATGCATGAAATAACTCATTTTACCCTGCATTTATATCCTCTAAATTTCTGTGTCTTTGAATTTATTACTAAAATACACTTTAATAATCTACTAATCATTAATCTACTTATTATACCAATGCTGATATATAAATAAAAACAATAGTATTTCTTAACGCATGTTAAACAAATTTGGCTGCAGTTTAGATAGAAATAACATTTAAAAAAATCTTCAATAAGAGCAAAAAGTAAAAATAAATTAAAAAATAAATAGTAAAACAGTAAACAGTAATCTTAGCACTCTAATGTAGTCGGTCAGATCAATGCAGACCCTCAGATCATCACACACCCAGCCAGGAAGTGTGTCCACCTAACAATAACAGAAGCGTGAATGTAATACGCAGATCCCCTCACACACTTCTGCACTGCTGAATGAATGGAAACTACAACATTCACTAGATTTCCAAGCACTTCCAGACCGCCAGCTACATCCAAATTCCTGGGGGACAGTGTGTGTGTCTCTCTCTCTGTGTGTGTGTGTGTGTGTGTGTGTGTGTGTGTGTGTGTGTGTGTGTGAAGTCTCCAAATAACAAAATTAAACACTCATGTGGCACTCTCAGACTCAAGACACATGCATGGTAATAAATCAACGATCAAAGTTTCCATGAGACCAAATTAGATTTTTTTTCATCTGATCTTGAGCATAACTTAGAATTCAACGCAAGTAATCCCAAATGTCTTTCCATTTTCAAAATATTTAGTTCCACAGCATTTTGTAGTAAAATTAAATTGTATTAATTTAATTAAGCTTTCTAGTCAGAATAAAACGCTTATTTAGCTGCATTTGGAATAACGCACACAGTGTGAACAATATTCACTGTTTTATCTGGCATAAGCAGGGTGGAAAAACAGTCTGGATCAAACCAGGTGGAAAAAATATATGTACAATCACTTAAAAGATGATAGCAAATTCATATTAGCAAACATGATTTGAGGTATCATACATTTATAGAACTAATTATGCTGTAAAGTTATATCCAAAGGATTATCGGTTTATTCAAATGTGCTAGACAGGTATGAGGAATAATAATGTGATACCTGCCACTAACTGCATCCCCTGATATTTGGTTTCCAGGATGGTT
Organism: Danio aesculapii; assembly: GCF_903798145.1. Lineage (NCBI taxonomy): Eukaryota > Metazoa > Chordata > Actinopteri > Cypriniformes > Danionidae > Danio > Danio aesculapii. The sequence continues at coordinate 16,664,552 of NC_079447.1, read as the reverse complement.
CATTATTAGCTTTACGTGTTTTACCTCCAAAAACACAACATAAAACAGCAGTGTTTCAATTAATTATCAAGGCTTAGCAAAGTTCTAACAAACCTTTCCAAGGAAACTTCCAACCACATGTGTCATTAATATACTGAAAAGCTTGTTCTTCTCACAAGAGCTGCTACTGGCCCATTTTCTGACCTTATATGGCCTTTTTTTCTCTTGGGGGTTTGGAAAGGCAGAAAATGAACACACGCTGTGATAATGCCTGGTCAAGAATGAATCTATTTACATTCAAAGATTCAAACATTAATCTATGCAGAAAACTCATCCTCACGATACAGGTCAGGAATGATGATGATGACAAAGTCAGTACTTGGCTGTGACTAAGAGTTTGTGGCTTTACTAAATCATTAAAAAAAATTAAAATATTAATAAATAAAAAAATGCATTATTAATTTTCCCCATGATGTCAACAGCCCTCTGTATGTAAATAATGGAAGAGCCTAAAGCTGTTTACTCTTGATGAAACTCAACAAGGAAATATTACAAGCACATAATCATATTCACAAACTGTAACTAGCTAAAACTAAAGACCAATTACCAGAAAAATACAAACTTTTATTACATACATACATAAATACATACACATACATATCTATCTATCTATCTATCTATCTATCTATCTATCTATCTATCTATCTATCTATCTATATATATATACATACACGTGTATGTATGTATGTATGTATGTATGTATGTATGTATGTATGTATATATAGTCAATAGTGATCCCCTGATCGACTGGAGATTGGTATTGGACGATTGTCACATTTAACGACTAGATCGGTACTCGCTAATCTGGCCGATCTCATGAACCGATTGCAAGTGTTTGTCTTAGTTGGAGATGAGCAAAATATTTGAATGACCTTGCATGTACTAAGGCTTTTTTACATATAAGAACAGAAAATTCTGTGTTTTTGACAATATTGCAAGTTCACTTTACTTACTGCAATAAACAGTAGCTTATAGGCCTATTTCCTTTTAGTAGTGAAGTAATCGACTTATAGGTGTGATTTTTTTACTACTTATGCATTAAATATGCGATCAAAACTTTTTCTTGATTGAGACATGTTGTTTCCAAATCACTTTGTTAGTGATTTTTTTTACAATTTTTTTTTATCTGTGCTATCTATTATTTTCTGTAAAGCTGCTTCTGGCCATGACATGCCCACACTAAATGGTTATAAGGGGACATGTTTAAAGTATTATATGCAGCATCCTTGATTTATTACACAGAATCGGTACTCTATATCAGCCGTTCACCATCACAAGGAATCGTACTTAGTATTGACTGCAAAAATCCTGATTGGAGCATCCCTAGTAGTCAACATTTGATGTGGATCAAAACCTTTCATCAAAGTTGTCATAATAATATTCTTCAAGACCGATTGTTGATTTAGGACATTTTTGACAAACCTTTTAATACCCTTCAAACTAGCACTGCACGATATTGGAAAAATCTGATATTGCTATATTTAATTTTTGTGCGATAAATATTGCGATATGAAAACAGTTTCAAAAGAGAGTTTGAATAGCTCCATTTGATGGTTTTCTGGGGAGTCTAACAGTATTTAGGTACAGAAATTTAACAAATCACAATTTCTTACTTTGTTTTGTCTCGTTTCTAGTTCAAATATCAAAACATTCTTAGAGAAAGTAAAAATATTTAGTTTTTACCGTCAGAAGAAATAGGTGAAAATTAAGTTTTTCCCTAAAACAAGCAAAATTATGCCAGTGGGGTAAGTGAAATAATCTTGTTTTCACTTTGAGATAAAAACTCTAAGTAATTAAAAATCGTATACATTTGCAAATAAATACAGTGATTAGATACAATTCTGTAACTCCTGGTCATACTCAACATTGCATATCTTTGTGATGGGACTATTACAGATGTGCACATTGCGATGTCAAGGCTGAAGCGACATACTGTGCAGCCCTACTTCAAATGTTGACACTATATATGCAAGCATGTATGTATCTATTGCTGCTAAAGTGAAGATGAGGGTCTAAAACTGTTCAGTTACCTTATACACGTCTCCATATGTTCCGCTTCCAACTCTCTGGATCAGCTCAAAGTCATGCTGTGGGTTTCTGCGCTGAATCTCCCCTCCGGACCGGGCCAGCGGATCCATGCTGTCGGACTGGAGGATTTACTACTTTAATGACCCAGATTCAGTTTCAAAACAGACCTGTAGTCCACATTGTCCTGAAAAGAAAAAAAACAACAGAACATCATGTGATTAATACAGCACACTTTATTATGTCAGACAGACTAGACAGACTGAGGATCTGATAGATAGAGAAGGCGTTTCGATTGCCATTTCATCCTAGGTGTGAAATTGCAGAGGTTATACATGGACAAATCAATCAATTAAGATGTAAATAAAAGACATTAAATTTGAGTTTTTTAACTGGCTAATATATAATCAATCATTCATGTTTTTATTAATGTATTTAGTGCATATTTATTTTAATAGACCATATTTTAAGTAACACAAGGAAATGTTGGGATGTTTATTTTGTCACGTCAAAATTATTGACGGATGTCAAGAAGTGCTAAGTGTCAGAAAAACGGGTTATTTTAAAACAAACTCTCCTTTTTAGTAAAATGGACAGCTTAACTTACTGAAAGTTCATTTTCTCTCTGAATCTTCGTGTGAGAGGCTAACTCAGCTAACTTCTGCTAACTAATCTCACATAATCACTTCAGCTTTAAACTACATTTTACAGACAAAATATACAAGAACAAAGACATTTAAAAAGCACAATCCATCTTTACGTTGCTTTTTAGTATATTCGGTTTGCGGGTACTTTTAATTGTGACTTGCTTAAGTTCATCCGATGCTAACGCTAATGCTATGAACAGCGTCAAACTGCAACACGGCACAAATCACTTACATTCAAAAACTTTGAGGTAAACTTCACCATTTGTGCGATTAATCTTTGTCTTCTGAACTCGTGAAGATATAGAGGGTTTCCTAACTACCGAAGTTCAATATGCGTCGAAATTATCATCCAAACAGGAACAGAGACAAGAGCAAACTTCAGCCAGATCAGAACCCGCACACACACACACACACACAGGCAGACAGACAGAAAGACACACATTCAGACACGCACAGAAAAAAACACACACTTACACACTGATACGCACTTCCACAGAAAGAAATTAAACAAAAATAATATTTAAAACAATGTTAAAGCACTACAGAAAAATCTATTTCGCCTTAATTCACTCTGTTTCACTGTGCATTATTTGCTTTGGAAATAATAGTGCCATTGTACTGAAATAGTCGTCGCCTTAAGCTTACTAGACAATAGTTACTGTCAGTAATTACAGTGCAAAATGGATAATGAAAAATAAATATACCAATGTTATCTGTGCGAGTATTTAATAATTAAATGTTCATTCATTTTATTTTAATTTAAAGTTTAAATTAGAGCATGAAAACCGCAAGCAGATGAAAAAAGTATTTTAGTAAAATAAAACTTATGACCCTTCTTTAACTTTTGCTTTTTTAAACTTTTAAATATTTTCCCTATTTTTATTTTTTATTTATTTGTTTATTCATTTATTTTACAATATACTCGTAGCGCCATCTGCTGGATATTCTCAGAGACATACAGTTGAAGTCAGAATTATTGGCCCTCTTGAATTATTAGCCCGTTTATTTTTTTCCCCCAATTTCAGTTTAACGGAGAGATTTTTTTCAGCACATTTCTAAGCATAATAGTTAACTCATAACTCATTTCTAATAATGTATTTTATCTTTGCCATGATGACAGTATATAATATTTTTACTAGATACTTTTCAAGACACTGGTATTCAGCTTAAAGTGACATTTAAAGGCTTAATTAGGTTAATTAGGTAGGATAGGGTAATTAGGCAAGTTATTGTATAACGATGGTTTGTTCTGTAGACTATCAGAAAAAAAATATAAATAGCTTTAAGGGGATGTTAACATTGACCTTAAAATGCTATTTAAAAAATTTAAAACTGCTTTTATTCTAGCTGAAATAAAACAAATAAGACTTTCTCCAGATGAAAAAATATTATCAGACATACTGTGAAAATGTCCTCGCTCTGTTAAACATCATTTAAAAAAATATTTTTGTATAATGACGGTTTGTTCTGTAGACTATCGGAAAAAAAATATATATAGCTTAAAGGGGCTAATAATTTTGACCTTAAAATGTAATTTTTTAATAAATTAAAAGCTGCTTTTATTCTAGCCAATAAAATAAGACAAATAAGACTTTCTGCAGCACTACCTACTGCGCCACTGCGTCGCCCACATTAATAAAATATATATTGTAAACAATATTAAATAATTTTAATTAAAATGTAAATGTAATCAAGTAAATGAATAAATCAGACATTGCATTATAATAAACAAAAGTACATTAGTAAACAAACAAATAGATAAAAATGTATTCAAACAATGTAGTGCTTAGAATAATAAACAATTAATGCAAAAATATAAATTCAACAAGATTAAAATGATTTAACAAGAAATTATTTAAATAAATAAATAAAAACTGTAATAAATAAACTGCATTTAAATAATTGATACAAATAAATATGTCAATAAATGTGTAAATTAATAAATACAGTTAACACAATGAGCAAAAAAATATAATAATGTAATTCAATATACATGCCTTTTACATTTCAAAATGAGGGTCCAACAAAAGCAGGAACAGCAAAATCAAGAGCTGAAATAATAAAGTAAAGGGTTAAAATATGAGAACTGTTTGTGCTTGACCAGTAAGAGGCAATGCACGGTCTCTAAGCCCCGCCCACTACTGTTAATTTATTACATTATAAATGTTTACCATGCAGCCTCTCACAGCGCCACCAGCGGTCTAAAAGCGCGCTACATGTTCGCTTCAGATGAGAATGAGCCTCCATCACTGGCAGCTGATTTCCAGCATCGCATTCGTCTCATGAACGCTGTTTAAATCCGACCCGACCTCGAATACTGAACAAAACAACCAGCGCGACATGGCACGGGACAAAAAGGACAGAGATAGCTGGGGTGAGTCCATATTTTAAACAATAAACCGTCCAGCTGAGAGACACACTGTGGGTTATTATTGTGCGATTCTGTGAAGAAGCCTGTGACAACCTATCTGTATTTTAATGAACACATACCTATAAATGGATATATATATTTTTCATCATCTAAATCAAATGATTTGGTTCGGACCACAGCCCTGTTCCGCCCTGTGCGCGCGCGCGCGTGTGTTTGTGATGACAGCTATTTTAACGCTTTAATATCTATATTTAACAGCAACATGACATTTGCAGAATTGTAATGTCAGAGTTGGCTCGTTTTTTAATTCACACACTCATCTCGTTTGCACACCAGTCAATAATATGCTCAATTTCTGAATTATTCTCTACTTATATTGACATATCAGTTGCATTAATTAGACACTTTTCCTTCACTGCAGTGTGTTTCAAATCAGAAATGTGTGTGAAGTGAGTGTGTGGATGCCAGTGACCCACATAAGCAGAGCTCTGTGCATCTGCTACAGGCCTGTATGGAGATGCTGATTTATATAATATACAGTAGATGGTGGTCGTGTGATGCTTACTGCTCCATACAGGCCTGACCAGGTGAATTTGACATGATAGAGAGCAAAAGAGAGAGAGAGGAACGGGAGCTCTGCGAGGTCATTTGAATGTAAATAATTCACAGTGTTGGGATAGTATTGGTGTCGCTTTATTGAGGAGGACCAGCGGCTGAAGTGTAAATGCAATGCTGTGAACAGCCTCGTCACATCCTTAAGATTTGCATGTGGCCCAATAATCAAAGTGATCAAATATGGTATGTGGGTAGTTGACCTATAGGCAGTAAAAATGCTTTTTTTATGTGTGTAAAACACCATTTTTGGAAAATTCGAATGTATGAGAAAATATAAGTAGTCATAACTATCAATTCTTTAACTGTGTTTTTTAAAAAATACCACTTTGCTGAACTGTATTGCAAAAATGGTGTGACATAACAAAATTAAGAAAGAACAACTATTAATGAGGCGGCACGGTGGCTCAGGGGTTAGCACTGTTGCCTAAAAGCAAGAAAGTCATCGGTTTGAGTCCCGGCTTGGCCAGTTGGCATTTCTGTGTGGAGTTTGCATGTTCTCCCTGTGTTGGCATGGGTTTTCTCTGGGTGCTCCTGTTTCCCCCACATGTCCAAAGACACTACAGGTGAATTGGGAAGGCAAATTGTCCAATGTGTGTATGGATGTTTCCCAGTGATCGGTTGCAGCTGGAAGGGCATCCGCTGTGTAAAACATATGCTGGATAAGTTGGTGGTTCATTCTGCTGTGGTAACCCCAGATTAATAAAGGGACTGAAAAGAAAATGAATAAATGAGTGAATGAACTCTTAATGAGATGACACGGTGGCTCAGTGGTTAGCACTGTCATCTAAAAGCAAGAAGGTCACTGGTTCGAGTCCAAAGACATGTGCAATAAGTGAATTGGATGAACTAAATTAGCCGTAGTGTATGTGTGTGTCAACGAGTGTATGGTTGTTTCCTAGTACTGAGTTGCTGCTGGCAAGGCATCGCTGCATAAAACATATGCCAGAATAGTTGGCGGTTCATTCCGCTGTGGCGACCTCTGAAATAAAGACTAAGCCGAAGGAAAATTAATGAATGAAAGAACTCTTAATGAAATACAAATAGAATGAGAGCGATTCATCTTCATTGGCACATTGGCTGTTGGTTATTCTGTTACGTTGTCTTAGGATCACGAGTCGTTTCTAAGTAGAGACCGTAATTTTTATAAAGTGCTAATTATTTTATATGAATATATAAATTATTTTTTTCTTTATGACTTGTTTGGACATTTTGAATAAACAGGAGTGTCACACCAAAGATTAACAAAACATTACAATTTTATAGTTGTTACAAAAAAATATGTGAAAATTCTGAGACAAAAACTGAGCATGTGCACATCATGGGCTTCACAGGGGGCTTCAGCCACATGATCTTAAATGAGTTCCTTCAATGAATTAAAGTTTCATTAGAATTTCCCGATTAGCATATACAACTGAAGTCAGAATTATTAGCCCCCGTTTATTTTTTTTACCCAATTTCTGTTTAACGGAGAGAAGATTTTTCCAACACATTTCTAAACATGATAGTTTTAATAACTCATTTCTAATAACTGATTTATTTTATCTTTGCCATGATGACAGTAAATAATATTTGACTAGATATTTTCAAGACACCTCTATACAGACTGAAGTGACATTTAAAGGCTTAACTAGGTTAACTAGGCAGGATAGGGTAATTAGGCAAGTTATTGTATAATGATAATTATAATATTATCAGACATACTGTGCACATTTTCTTGCTTTGTTAAACATCGTTTTGGAAATATTTAAAAAAGAAAAAAAAATTGAAAGGGGGTCTAATAATTCTGACTTCAACTGTAGTGTCACACCAGAGGACATGGTTTTCAGTGAAAAAATGTACCACTTTCCTATGTTTTCAGACATATATGGGTGAGAAAAAGGATTGGCATTTACTAAAATAGCCACTTGTAAAATTACGTTGACAGTTTATTCCACTTTGGCGACCCCTGATAAATCAGGGATTAAGCTGAAGGAAAATTAATAAATGAGTGAAAATTTGTGCCTATTTTCTTTTTACTATGATTTTCATTTTAACTTATAAGAGCTGTAATTTATTTAACTATTTGAGAAAGTCACAGCATAGGTCAGTTTTGAGTTTTGGCTCAAAAATGTAAAAAATGTATTAACACAGTTGATTTTAGAGAACATTTCAATGTGGTCATGTCATTGGCTCATGAACATTTCCTGTTTGTTATCAATCTATTTCATAACTGTAGCAAGAAGCAATTCCATAACTTAACGTTAAAACAGCTCCTGAACGTTATTGATACATTTGTGGCTCTTTTTGTATTCTCTGAAGCTATAGAAATTAATAATGTAAATCTGGAAATACGTTTGGACCATTGTTATTGCTTACATCCTTCAAAATGGTCTATAACCAAAGGTCCATGGAAGACAATGCAATCTTTAATCATTTACTACATTTTAAATGATAACAATACTAATTAAATTCATTTTTGTCATGTGCGACAGTAAAAAATGCACCGTCACATCAACATCCCATATCCGAAATGCTCTCCATTCCATTACTGTACATTTGCGTTCAAGAAAATACCTGAGCGATGCATCAATTTGATGGGCAGATCCTCCAAAGCAACCTGGTTCACATACACATTATCGGTTTGTATAATGTTTGACCACTAGTTGTTTTTACATTAGGAGGGCTGAGATGTATTTGAGGACCTCTAAACCAATAAAACATCTCTATGAGCCACACCACACTGGCCTTGATGACAGAGGTCAAGAGCATCCATTAGGATTGTCTGCTGCATTAAGCCCTACTAAACCGTGACTCAACCGTTTGTCCCAGGAGAATTGTAAATTGAGTAAAGATTGAGAGTCTTTTCTTCTAGAATGCTCTTCCGTAACATTTGTGTTAGCATCACTCATCTCTGATCTGAATTTAGACTTCAGATATCAGACAGATGATTATCTAAAGTGCAACATGCTATTAATGCTTCAATAATTTTGAGAATACAACGTGAATAAGAGAGAGGGCGAAATTGCACACATATAAGCAAAGTTACCATTAGCTTAAATTAAATAAAATTGTTTGCTTGCCTCACAGCAAGAAGGTCGCTGGTTCGAGCCCCGGCTGGGTCAGTTAGCATTTCTGTGAGGAGTTTTCACTGTGCCCATGGGTTTCCTCTGGGTGCTTCGGTTTCCCCCATAGTCCAAAGACATGTGCTGTAGGTGAATTGGGTAAGCTAAATTGTCTGTAGTGTATACGTGTATGTCCTGGTACTCCAGGTTGGGGGTTGAGCATTGAAACACCAATATGATGTGGTTATATATCAAATTCGATATAAATGGCCCTGGGAGTAGGTAAGTATTATAAAAAATCTACATGGAAATATCAGTTCAAACTTAAAAGGCTAAAAAACTGAAAATTGTGTCATCATTTACTCAGCCTTCACTTCTAACAAACCTGTTTGAGTTCCTGTCTTCTGTTGGTATTTTGAAAAATGTTGGAAGCTGGAAACCATCGACTTCCATAGTAATTATTGTTTCTACTGTGGATGTCAGTGGTTGCCAGTTTCTAATATTCTCAAAATATCAACAGAACAAAAAGACTCTTGTAAAGGTTTAGAACCACTTTAGTGTGGGCAAATAAACAGGTTGTACTTGTAATTCTGTGTCCATTTTTTTGGGGTCAATCTAACATAGAATTTAAAAACAAAATGTAACATTTTAAATAATTATATTAATATTAATATTTAATTAATAATACATTTGAAAACTATAATTAAAACAAATAAAAAAAACACACACAACACATACTACAAATATGAGAATAAAACAAACATTTTAGTGAAAAGCTTAAATAAAAATCTTAAATTGAACCACTTAAGGGTGAGTAAATAGGTTGTAACTATTTCCATTCTTTGTCTTAAATATTGCAATTAAATTTATTAAATTTAAATAATCTAACATTGAAAAAAATCTAAATATTTAAAATGTAAATAATTCTTTTAATATTAATATTTAATTAATAGTACATTTGAAAACTGTAATTTAAAACAAATTTAAACATTTAAAAAAAACACAACAAATACTAGAAATATGAGAATAAAACAAACATTTTATGATTAGTGTGTAATTAAATTTTCATTTTTGGGGTGAAATATTCTTAATAAATTAACTACATTGGAACAATGTAACATAGAAATAAAATGTAATATTTATTTTTTTTACGTTCTGCTTCGGGACTCGCCTTGTTTCAGATTCGTTGCAAACTCAGCACCATGGGAGGTAGGGCATTCTCCTAACGTGCACCTAAATTGTGGAATGCTCCTCCCACAAACATCAGGAACGCCAGTTCACTGGACGGTTTTAAGAAACTTATTAATACTCACCTTTTTAGTATTGCTTATAATTTATCAGGCCTTCTTTTTAACTGTATTTTTTTTGTATTTCATGTTTTATTGTGTTCTGACGGTCTTGTTAGTGCTTTGAGTCTGAGGAAAGCGCATTATAAATGAAATGTATTATTATTATTAACATTTATTCATTCCTTCTTTTTCCATTAGCATAGTCTCTTTATTCATCAGGGGTCGCCACAGCGGATTGAACCGCCAACTTATCCAGCAAAGGTTTTACACAGCTGAAACATCCATACACACTAATTCACATGCATACACTACGGCCAATTTAGTTTATTCAATTCACCTATACCACATGTCTTTGGAAACCGGAGGACCTGGAGGAAACCCATGCGAACACAGGGAGAACTTGCAAACTCCACACAGAAATGCCAACTGACCCAGCCGGGACTCGAACCAGTGACTTTATTGCTGTGAGGCAATGCTAACCACTGAGCCACAGTGTCAATTTAAAAAAACATATCACACATACCAAAAATATAAGACTAAAACATAGAAATTTAAGTAAAAAGCTGATTCAAAATATCAATAGAAACTTCAATAGTAAATAACAGCAACTTTTAAAATTTTAACATTAACTCTTGTTACCAAGTGATTACAGAATTTCTCTATCAAAGCTTATCATAATGTATGGTATGCGCAGGTATCAGTGCATCCCATACATTATGATACAAAGAGAGCACAGCGTTTAAAAGCAGCAGCTTTAAAAGCATTAAAAGCACATGGCGTCTCTGCGGTTTGCTTACATTGCCGGATGTTATTCCATCTATGGTTGCCACTAAGAGAGTTGTTGCGATATTTAAATGTGGTTGTTTGCAGGGTCTTTCGTGGATAAGAATGTGTATGACTGGAGCTCCGAGGAGGAGGAGGCCGACGGTCGGGCGCGTCCGGTGCAGGTACTGGTGGTGAAGGATGACCATACGTTTGAGCTGGACGAGGCAGCGCTCAGTAAGATCCTGCTGTCCGAGGAGGTCAGAGACAGAGAGGTGGTGGCCATTTCTGTGGCAGGAGCCTTCCGGAAGGGCAAATCCTTCCTCATGGATTTCATGCTGCGCTACATGTACAGCCAGGTCAGGTTGACTTTAAGTGCTGGTTCACCCAAAAAGGAAAATGATGTTATTATTTACTCACCCTCATGTCCTTTCAGACCCATGTTCATCTTCGGAATGCATATTTAGATATTTAAGGTGAAATCAGAGAGTGAAGTCCTCTATAGACAGCAAGGTTTCAGACTCCAATATAGTCTGGAACCAAAAAGAAAATCCTCAAAACAGACCACGTCTTTATTTGTTCAAAACTTTTGCCCCTTTTTTGTTATATTTCCCATATTTTCTATTTATTTAACTATTTCTATAGCGTATGGAGCTAAAAATATGCCAAAACAATCTGAATTTGAATTGTGTTCATTTGAATTATTGACAGTTGTAATTTAAGAAATCAGAATTTTTATATCCTGTTAAATTGTTTTGAATTTGAATTTGAATTTCATAACTTGAATATTGAACATCTGAACTGCTGAATTTTTCAAGGCTGAATCTTTTATAGACGTATTTTCAAACTTCAGATTTTTTTTGTTCTGACTACAGATATCCAGTTTGTAAAAATAGAGTTTAAAATTTTCAAGGTGAAGAAATTCAGAAAATCAAATTTAATATTCTAAAATTCAAAACCATAAATTCAGACCGTGAAATTTAGATTCAACAGAAAGTAGGTCAGGGGTGATCAAAAGGGAAGAGTAGACGAAAAGTCAATCTAAGCATTTTGGCCAATCACAGAGCTGCGTGAGTTTACTGGTGTATGTGAGGCTCAGGAGGACACAACTCTTCTGCAAACTGACTATCGGGAATCAGCTATTTTAAGCAGTTTCTGTAATAAATATATACATGCTTCAGTGAACCAAATTCATATATTCATATTCAAGTTCTGAAATTCTAATTCAAATTAAGAAATTCAAAACAATTTTTAACAGCATATAAAAATTCTGATTCATTCAATTACAATTGTCAATAATTCAAATGAACAAATCAAATTCAGATTGCTTTGGCATATTATTAGCTCCTTAATAGCGCCCTCTGATGGATTAATTTAGATATTTAAGGGGATTTAGATATTTAAGGTGAACTCGGAGCTCCCTCATCCTTCATATACAGCAAGGTTCTAGACTCATTCAGAAAAATACCAAAAACATCCTTAAAACAGACCATATGTCTTTATTTGTTTAAAAATTATGACCCTTCTTTAACTTTTGCTACTTTCTTTTTAATATTGTCCCTTTTTAAAAATATTTATTTATATATTTATTTTACTATACACCCATGGCACCATCGGATGGATTAATTCATATATTTAAGGTGAAATCAGAGAGCTCAGTGGTCTGAAACGACGTTAGGGTGGGTAATTAATAACATAATGTTCATTTTTGATTGATCTGAGGATTTAATTGTTTTATTACCAATAAAACTGCCAGTGGATACATTTTATCCATGTACATGACTATGGTTTTGATATGGCTAAAAAAAACTTATTGCCACTATTTTCTTCATAAAGTAATGTCTAGACAAAAAGTTAATATTTTTAGTCATCAACAATGATGCTGAGCCGACCAAGGACACAAGAAATCTCAACATCAGTCTCCATCACTCACTCAAAAAAAATGTTTGCCTCTTGTTCAAGCTACTTAATTAAAATGAGCTGAATCAAGACTATTCTTGAGCTTTATTTGGGACAACTTAATTGCTTCATGTTCAATCCACTTAAATTCGTAAAAACAATTAGGTTACCTTAATCGATTTGTGTTGGGACATCAAGAATTAGTTTGGAACCCAGCATTTATTACAGTATGTTTAGTGTCTCTAATACTTGTATACTTGTTTGACATTTATAAGTCACCTTTTTTATCTATTAAATAACAGTATCTTAGCAGGTGAAAAGAGTTGCTTAGCAAATACGTCTGCATAAAAAAGACATATAAGTGAATTTGACCTGCTGGTGTGTATTGGTATAAATACCTCCATTTTGTATGTTTCTGTAAAAAATACAATTTTAAAATTATAGTAAAAGCCAGTGACTCAAATACTTACTGTAAGTCTTACTTTTAGTGAATCTAATTAGTCATTTCTGTGTTCAGGCCAGTGAAAAGTGGTTGGGGGATGCTGAAGAACCGCTGACAGGATTCTCATGGAGAGGAGGATCAGAACGGGAGACCACCGGAATCCAGATCTGGAGTGAAGTCTTCCTGGTGGACAAACCAGATGGTAGCAAGGTGAGAGCCCAGCTAACCTACTCGAACACTACAGTAATCACACTACCTGTACTGTTTAAATGTTTGGGGGTCAATAATCTTTGTAAATGTTTTGTTAAGTCTCCTGCATTTATTCTGAATTTATGTGATTAAAGATACAGTGAAAACAGTGACGTTATAAAATACTGTATTATTACAACTTAAGATGTAAATGTAAACTCGAAAACCCGAATTATTAGCATCATTGCTTTATTTATCAGTGTCACGTGAGAAATCATTTTAAAATGTTAATTTGGTGCTCATGAAAGACTTTAAGAATTAGAAAAATCTGAGGAATTTTATTATAAATATCATCATTAACAACTCCTACCGTATTTACCAGTTAATGTAAATGTACAAAAGAATAGCGTTTAATTGAAGTAGAAATATTAACAAGCAGAATTAGTTTTTTCATTTTAAATGTCAGTTTTTGATCAAATAATTTATGAATAGAAGCAGTCATTCCTGTAGGCCCATGAACATTTCCTGCTTGTTATCAAACTATTTCATAGCTGTAACAAGAGGCAATTCAACCATAACTTAATGTGAAAACAGCTATCATAAAATTATTTGCCAAAATGTGGCTCTTTTTATATTCTCTGAAGTTATACAAATTAAAAATGTGAAACAGGAAATACACTGGGACCAGTGGTGTAGTCGGGGCTATACGCACGTATACTCAGTATACCTACTTTTTTCCACTAGCTGTTTGGGTATTACGACTTCTGAGGATCAATAATTGCGTATACCCTCGGTATACTCACTTGTTTTGCTGATTAGACTTCCCTAATTTACGTGTATTCACATCCCCTTTAGCTGTATACCAAATGTTTTTTAACTCATCTTAATTTGTTGCAATTGGTGCATTTTTGCTTATATTTTGCGCCTTTCCCCGTCCCGCCAACTTTGAGAAAATTTCGTGAGTTTTTCGAAGTCAACTGAATGATGTCTCGCTGAAACGTTCAGGTAAAATTATAAAACGGCATGGGCGGGTAATAGTACACCACCTTTTTTTTAGGACTACACCACTGACTGGGATTATTGTTTTTGTTTACATCACTCAAAATGGTCTAGTTTCAAGACTTTTATAGTTTTATAACATATCTACTGTATGTAAGTCAAGTCTTTACCACATTCCTGTATGTTGAAATGAAGTAAAACTCCCTAAATGTGAGAGGTTTGTGTGTGTGGTTTAAATCTTTTCACCTTTAGGTGGCAGTGTTGCTTATGGACACACAAGGAACCTTCGACAGCCAGTCAACTCTCCGTGACTCAGCTACTGTATTCGCCCTCAGTACAATGATCAGCTCTATGCAGGTTTTACATTCACAACACAGCACAAATATCACCCCCAAAATAACTGAGCTTAAAAATAACGCTTCATCCTATGTGAACATTCAACAATGACGCCATTTTGGTTCCTTCTAGGTGTACAACATATCCCAGAATGTTCAGGAAGACGATCTTCAGCATTTGCAGGTATAGAAAGACTCATTTAGGAATCCACAATGCTAGTAAATGTAGTCAGACAATTAGACTTTAAAGATTGAGGCCTACAGCGGGTCTGTGCAAGAAACAGAAGTTTATTGATAGATTATTACCTTTATCACATTATGAATGCAATAAACTGCTAAAGCTATTGTTTTTGTGTGTGATACAGCACTAAAAAGAATCTTAGGACTTTTTTTCTAATGTGAAACAATAATAATAGTTATAAGTAATAAGTATATGTGTGTTTTTGTGACCTGTGTAGCTCTTCACCGAATATGGCAGACTGGCTATGGAAGAAACGTTTCTCAAACCATTTCAGGTATTATTTTAATGCTTCGGCTTTCAGCTTCTAACAGTGAGACAATTCTGAGAGCAACAATACGTGTATTTTCAGTATGTTTTATTTCAATGTTTCATTATGAAAGGCTTTTTAATGATACTCATTTAAAACAAATTTCACTAATCACCTGCTATGTTATTTCACAAGTCACTGATCTTTCTGGTGCGGGACTGGAGCTTTCCATACGAGTTTCCTTATGGACAGGAAGGAGGGATGAAATTTCTGGAGAAAAGATTAAAAGTAAGTCTATGGAAGTATGGAAAGGTCAGGATTTCCACAAGGACAATTTTTTGTGGCCTAAAATGGCATATATCGCAGCAGCATTTGGGATGTTGCTCAAAACTTGCAGCAACATTTGCAGTATTCCTTGAGTTGTGTATTGCTGTGAAAATATACCATTTTTTGACCTCAAGAATCAATGGGCTTCATAATTGATATAACGGAAACACTAACAGAGAGAATCGACCAATCCTCTGTGTAAGCTTACTGCATTGTATTTTTGCCAAACACAATTAAAATCACTGAGCTTTATCATAAAACCAAGCACGTAAACATAATTTTCCTAAAAACAGATTATCAAGGCAATACATTATATTTATATGCATTTTATGTAAGTATTCTGCTTTGCTGTTGTTATAATATAACTAAATAGCTCTTTTTGTCCAGTTTGAGCCACTAAGTTAAACTGAGCAGATTTTTCCCCCTTTGTATTCTCACTATATACTACACGGGTCATTAAAAACCTGATGTATCAATTGTAATGGTATAGGGTTACACTTTATTTTAAGGTGTCCTTGTTACAATTTTCATTTAAATTATTGAGTAATGGTAATTAATTACACATGCTTACCATATGGTTAGGGTTAGAAAGAATGCAGATTAGATTTAGGGTTAGTTCTTTAGTATTAAATGCACAGAATATGTGACAAAGACACCTTAAAATAAAGTGTTAACCCTAACCGATATAGAATATGTAATAATATAGGGTTACACTTTATTTTAAGGTGTCCTTGTTATAGTGTTTATGAGTAATGGTAATTTATTCCATGTCTTTACTATATTAGGGTTAGATTCAGGTTAGATTTAGGGTTAGTTGCATGTAATTATGCATTACTGATTGTAATTACTATATTAGTCAATACATGGAAGGCGTAACAAGGACAGCTTATAATAAAGTGTTAACCTAACCCAAACTGATATAGAATGATAAGTAATGATATAGAATTACACTTTATTTTAAGGTGTCCTTGTTACAGTGTGTTTAACTACTGAGTAATGGTAATTAATTATACGTACATACTATATGGTTAGGGTTAGAATGCAGGTTAGATTTAGGCTTAGTTGCATATAATTACACATTATTTATTGTAATTACTATAGTAGTAAATGCATAGGTAACAAGGTCACATTAAATTAAAGTGTTAACCCTAACTGATATAGAATATGTAATAATATAGGGTTACACTTTATTATAAGGTGTCCTTGTTATAGTGTGTTTAACTACTGAGTAATGGTAATTAATTACATGTGCTTACTATATTAGGGTTAGAGTTCAGGTTAGATTTATGGTTAGTTACATGTAATTATGCATTATTAAATCTAATTACTATGGTAGTAAATACATGGAAGGCGTAACAGGGACACCTTAAAATAAAGTGTTTAACCTAACCCTAACTGATATAGAAGGATACAGGATATATTGATATAGAGTTACACTTTATTTTAAG
This sequence comes from Danio aesculapii, assembly GCF_903798145.1. Classification (NCBI taxonomy): domain Eukaryota; kingdom Metazoa; phylum Chordata; class Actinopteri; order Cypriniformes; family Danionidae; genus Danio; species Danio aesculapii. The sequence goes on along the minus strand of NC_079447.1, from coordinate 16,647,636 downwards.
GTGTCCTTGTTATAGTGTTTAACTACTGAGTACTGGTAATTTATTCCATGTCCTTACTATGTTAGGGTTAGATTTCAGGTTAGATTTAGGGTTAGTTGCATGTAATTATGCATTACTAATTGTAATTACTATATTAGTCAATACATGGAAGGCGTAACAAGGACAGCTTATAATAAAGTGTTAACCTAACCCAAACTGATATAGAATGATAAGTAATGATATAGAATTACACTTTATTTTAAGGTGTCCTTGTTACAGTGTGTTTAACTACTGAGTAATGGTAATTACTTATACGTACATACTATATGGTTAGGGTTGGAATGCAGGTTAGATTTAGGGTTAGTTGCATGTAATTATGCATTATTAATTGTAATTACTATAGTAGTAAATACATAGGTAACAAGGTCACATTAAAATAAAGTGTTAACCTTAACTGATATAGAATGATATGTAATAATATAGAGTTAAACATTATTTTAAGGTTTCCTTGTTCTAGTGTGTTTAACTATGGAGTAATGGTAATTTATTACATGTCCTTACTATATTAGGGTTAGAGTTCAGGTTAGATTTATGGTTAGTTACATGTAATTATGCATTATTACATCTAATTACTATAGTAGTAAATACATGGAAGGCGTAACAAGGACACCTTAAAAAAAAGTGTTAACCTAACCCTAACTGATTTAGAATGATATGTAATAATATAGAGTTACACATTATTTTAAGGTGTCCTTGTTATAGTGTGTTTAACTACTGAGTAATGGTAATCAATTACACGTACATACAATATGGTTAGGGTTAGAATGCAGGTTAGATTTAGGGTTAGTTGCATGTAATTTTGTATTATTAATTGAAATGACTATAGTAGTAACAAGGACACCTTAAAATAAAGTGTTGATTCTAACCCATACTGATATAGAATGATATGTAATAATATAGGGTTAGACTTTATTTTAAGTTGTCCTTGTTATAGTGTTTAACTACTGAGTATTGGTAATTTATTCCATGTCCTTACTATATTAGGGTTAGAATGCAGGTTAGATTTAGGGTTAGTTGCATGTAATTATGCATTATTAATTGTAATTACTATAGAAGTAACAAGGACACCTTAAAATATAGTGGTTAACTTAGCTAATCTTAACTGATATAGAATCAGATCAGAAAACTCTATTTTTGGCATGTTTTAGTCCTGATTAAAAAGTTTAAGTGATGGTAAGGATATCGCTAAATCCGACAGGATCTGTTAAATAACAGAACCACCGCTAATATTAATGTTTTTATTAATAATATTATAATCTAATGTTCAATGATATCATGTGTATGCACAGATCTCAGAGAATCAACACGAGGAGCTGCAGAACGTGAGGAAACACATCCATTCGTGCTTCACCAACATCTCCTGCTTTCTCATGCCACATCCAGGACTCAAGGTGGCCACAAACCCACATTTTGACGGCAGATTGAGGGGTATATATCTAATAATACATGCTGATCAGCAGATCTTAGATTCGCTGTGGAGTATTATTAAAACAGTGTTCAAAAACATTCATTTTTTGATCATGTGTGTTTCAGAGATTGATCAAGAGTTCATCAATAATCTGCAAGTGCTTGTTCCGTGTTTACTACGCCCCAAAAACCTGGACGTAAAAGAGATCAATGGAAGCCAAATCACCTGCCGTGGACTCGTGGAGTATTTCAAGGTAACAGTTTTGTTTGTAGTGTAGTTGATACTGTTATGAATAAGACTATTGATACTCAAGAAAATTACTATACTTGCGAGAATTACGATACTTACGATAGAAGATTTAAAGCATAAAAAATTTGATATTCAACAATGTATCAGTGTTATAAATGTAGCTTATTTTAATCTGCAGGTATCAATATATATTTCTAATTTGTATGCTGTTAATAAATGTTTATTTTACATTTGGAAATCTTGGAGTAAACTGAATATCTGTTTGTGATTTTAGGCGTATATCAAGATTTACCAGGGAGAGGAGCTGCCACACCCAAAATCCATGTTACAGGTGCGAGCGCTAAACCTTCAGCACACACATTCCACAGCCACATTCCACAGAATATAAGGTCCGATTTCGAATACAGCCATAGTAAGTTGCGTTATGGTGTGTTTGTGTTCACAGGCCACAGCAGAGGCCAATAATCTGGCAGCAGTGGCGGGAGCTAAAGATCTGTACAACAGGAAGATGGAGGTGGTGAGTGTGACATTAACAGGGATGCATGATATATTGGCTGCCATATTGATCAGCAGATAAATACTTATTTTTAACAATGAACTGATAATAAAGTTATCTGCTGATGAATTATGCTTCATTTCTGCTGGTTAATCCGGTTCTGTTTTCACGTTTCAAAAAAGTTCAAGATTTTTAATTATCAGCTTATATATTTCCAATCTTCTTTAGAGCCATTTTGTCAGGACAGCGTGAATAATATTCATATTCAACTAGTCAACGAACAACCCTGCCACATTTTAACTTTAACTATCCCTACATAGGGAAAAAGACAAATAAATGTAATAAAATTATAATAATAATAAAAATAATAATAATGAAATAAAAGAGAAAAAGCACTCTGGGTATCTATCAGCTTATATACAGTTGAAGTAATAATTATTAGCCCTCCGGTGAATTTTTTTCTTTCTCAAATATTTCCCAAATGATGTTTAACAAACCAAGGAATTTTTCACAGTATTTCCTATAATATTTTTTTCTCCGGGGAAAGTCTTATTTCTTTTATTTTGGCTTGAATAAAAGCAGTTTTTAATTTTTAAAACCATTTTAAGGTCAATATTATTAGCATTAAGCATTTTTTCCAAACTTGCCTAGTTAACCTAATTTACCTAATTACAGTTTTTCTCAGTGGCTTTGATGCATTTCTCACAACTCTATTTACATTTGCACAACAGTTAATGCATTTCAACCATTAGTACAAACTACAAAACCTTGTTGAAACCTGCAAAGGCGTGTCACTTGCTCAAAATGGAGAGCTCATTCCTCAAAAACAAGTATTGATGTCAATGAAAGTGTCAGTGTCATCAAGATGAAAAGTCCTGACATCATTGTTTATGAACAAGATAGTCAAATGGCGTCGTCATGTTTTCATCATGACATTTTACTCTGTACATTTTTCCAGTGCAAAAAAATCCGATTTTGGTGACACTTCCTGAAAATGCTCAAGACAGCACTATATACTATTTGTACAGCCATTTGAAAACTACAGTAAAGTTAGACATCACTGCATTTAGTGAGGTATCTGAGTACAAGATGCTGAATATGTATGTTTCACATTTTTACTGCATTTGCTCTTTGCAAATCTAATTTATTCACAGCATTGTGCAAAAGAATAAATACACCCTTATTTCCTTTGGGTAGAGCTGTACACAACTGCAAATATTGCAGTACATAGTGGAACTGAACCTACAACATACATATAGGTCTGTAAATCATTCATGAAATTGTTCATTTTAGTAGACATTTCCAGGGAAAAATAAGATGAATTTTAAAAATAAAATTAGCTTGACAGATTTTGACAACTAGTTCAACATTTTTGTATGTAATGACTCAAGCAATGAAATGAGGACTATTAGTTTTATATGGAATGACTATTCAGCATTTACAAGTTTAGTTAATTTTGACGGACATAACATAAGAAAATGATAATGTTATAAAACAGCAGAGCGTTGTATGAAAGCAACTGATGCATGTTCAAAAGCAATTTGCTGGAAAGAATGAGAAACTGCTACTATAATGTGCACGAATGACTAATTGTTTTGAGAAATGCATTAACTGTTGTGCAAATGTAAATAGTGTGAGAAATGCAGCAAAACCACTGAGAAAAACTGTAAGCCTTTAAATGTCACTTGAAGCTGAATACTAGTATCTTGAAAAATATCTAGTAATATATTATGTACTGTCATCATGGCAAAGACAAAAGAAATCAGCTATTAGCTATTAACACGATTATGTTTAGTATATAATGTGTTGAAAAAAAAAAAGAAATTGGGGAATAAATATAAAAAAAATTACAATTTTACAGGAGGGCTAATAATTATATATGCATCTGTAATCGGCCTCTAAATATAAAGAATTATTGATTATTGGTATTGCCAAAAAAATCTATATCGGTGTATCCCTAATTAGCACGAGTTGGACAGATATATTTTGGCAATTACTGAAAAAGTTGATTTTTTTTTAATGCCAAAAATTATTAGATATTAAATGAAGATAAAGTTCAATTTTGTACATTTTCTACTGTAAATATATCAAAACTCATTTTTTGATCGATAATGTGCATTGCTAAACACTTCATTTAAACAGCTTTAAATATGATTTTCTCCTGTTTTTGAACCTTCGCAT